>NC_134478.1:4446746-4519617 GCF_964194025.1 Convolutriloba macropyga | reverse complement strand
GACTTTGCGCCAATAAGACCAGTAATCAATGAGATTAAGAAACAAAAATAAAGAGCAAAACCAAAAAACGGACTAATATTCTAATAAAACAAATAGTGTCTAAGCCATATAAAACATTCATTTCCCTTTGCTGATTTCGAAAACTATGATCTTTTGAACACATGTATACTTTTGAACATTACACATGTATGAGCTTTTGAAACCATGAGTTAAGAAAATCAGGAGAACAACAATAGAAGTTAAAGTTCCTCACGTGATGATTTGTTCAAACACCAAGTTATCAATCCACTCAAAAATCAAGCGTCAAACCTACTCCCTTATTCGCTCCCTTTACTAAAGTCACCACTCTAAATTGAATTCTCAATGACATCAAAAAGTCGGAAAAAAATGTTGAGATCTTCAAAAAAGACTGCGCACCAATACAATCCAAAGACTTCGGATTGTTTAAAATAGGCCCGCAATAGTAGCCGGCTGAGAAATCCAAATAAACTTTAAAAACTATAGTTGTTTCTCTAACTAAAACAAAGAAAAAAGTTTTCGAGAAAAATCAATAAACAGTTCTTTACTCGAAAACAATGAAGGAACGGGAGAAAATTAGCGTGATCAATTATCATGATCAAGTTAGCGTATCAAAGGTTAGAACTATTATGGTTATGATATTTGTGAAAGCTGGCTTTAAAAAAAACAAAACTAGGTCATCATTTCTGCCCTGAAAGAAATACTGTTTCCTTAAAAGCTGCGGTAATCTTTTCACTCACTTATTATCGCGCCCGTATTATTTGCTTCTAACGAATTTGGACTTCATAGGTGCTCTGCCCTTATTTAAATATATTCACACATTTTACCGATGACTTTCAAAACAGAATAAATAGGTCAAGAACTTTGGGTATCAAATTTCACAACCGTCCTCAAGTTGGTTCTAGAAGTCTCCCAGGTGCCAAGAGTGATCGTGTACAAGTCAGATTTTCTTTGCTTTCTCGCTTTTTGCTATGAAAAATTTAAACTTTCACGTAAGTGGATTTGATCATAGCAGAAAAGATTTTGCAGCTATTACATTAGCTTTAATAACATTAGAAAGTTTTGTTAATTGTTTATTTTTCATTTCTTCAAATTTCCGCCTTTATTGTATCTCTTTCTCTATTATATGTAGAGCCAACTTATGCTGTCCTGCAATTTTCTTTGCAGATTCTGCCATGAAAAATTTTGCTTGAACATTATTAGTATCATAATTATAAGTATTTTATATTTATAATTATATCTATATTATTATCATTTAAATATAAATATAGTATTTTATTTATATATTTATAATTAAAATGAATAACATCAAATAAGCAATGACAATTCAGTTTTTTGAACATTTTCTGTAATTTTCTTTTTTTGTCTGAGAAATCTCTTTCAATCTTGCTGCTGGGGTCTTCGGTACATTTTAGTAATTTAATATTGAAGGCAATAATAACAAAAGGTAAACATTATTCTGCTATACTTTTTCGTTCAGGTAAAATATATATTTTAAATGGTCCACAAAACTGATTGATGTATCCAATATAACCTTTTTTGATGTATCCAATATATCAAGGGACAAGACCATCCGCAGAAAACTTTCCTAACAATTAAATCACACTATTTGATTACAAATAAATCAAAAGAAAAATTGCTTCCTTTGCTAGTAAGGCCAGTAATACTTACAGGCTAGTAAGACGTACGGCTCTAATAGAACTTAATGCCGTCCGGGAGTTACCTGTTTATCACGCCTTTGGGGACCAAAAGTCAAAATGGTCAGACGAAAAATCTGACAAGCGAAAAATTGCGTAAAAAAGACTACAGGACTAATATAGTTGCTAAAAACTTAATTTGAGAGCAATTTATAAAAGACTGTAGTCAATAAAGCTGGTGCTCACAAAAAACACTTCTAAGAAAAGTAAGAAGAGGGCTGTTGAACAGTTCGTTACTGATATAATAATGTTCACTTTAAAATATAACCACTGATAGCACTGAAAACGATAAAAAATTTTCAGAACAAGATCCGGAACCTTGAACACCAAGTAAGACCAGCAACCAAAAAGGCGACTCCACCTGTTTCCACTCAAGCGGAAGATACATTAAGAAAAAGCCAAAGCTGGCAAAGACAGGAGAGTACGCGAATACTTTTCCACCGTGCCCTTTGTCCGCTAGTGCTCCAAAAACTGGTGATCCGATGGCGTACATGGCAGAGAGGAGGAGGAAATAATACCCAGACGTGTCCCCGTTGATTCCAAAGTAAATCTTGAGGTACGGGGATACAGCCACCTATTTAATATGCAAGCAATCAATTAGTATGATAAAGATATGATTAAATTTCAAATTTGTTGATTAGCAGCAAATACGAAAAAAATCACTCGACGTCGAACGAATTGCCAAAAAAACTCCTGGGGTGGCTAAAAAGCGATACAATGACAATATGTGTGAGTTATTGCCCACCTATTTAGCTTAGATTGACCTTTGGTATAATTTAGTTTAAAGTCATTTTCAAACCACTTAGGTAGTATATTTAATAGGAATAATTCCGGATTATAAATATACCAAACTCTCAATTAGTTAATGATGTAGAAAATTCAGTCTTTAAATTTTTCAGATATATTTATTTTTTATTATATTTAAATGATGTCTTGAGAGTTGACCTCTATGAAGCCAACGCAGCTTGCCATGACAAGCAGAGGAAGGGTCGCGCAAATCATCAAGGGCCGAGTCACCAGAAATATGAATCCTTTGTAAAAACAAACTTTCCCTTTTTCGTTTCATTAGAAACAAGCTTTATTTCTATGCTAACTACAGCAGTCCCTATTTTTATGCATACAATTGCCGCCTCTCAGATACATTGTTTTGAAAAGATGAACATTTGAAAGCAATGGTTTAGGTTAAGATTATTTGTTTCGTTCAACTCCGACATTTGGATGTTCCTTTACAGAGGCCTATCTAAAATTGAGAGTATTTTATTTACTTAATTTCATTTATTTACTTAAAACGACCACCCAAACTAGCCTAACTTGCAAAGGGAAAGTTTTCAATCCTCGCTCTTCCTCTTTCACTAAATTGTTGCCTTCACTATCTTTTCTCTTTGACTCTGGCATCAATTCTTCCGACGAATTCTCGAACGTCTCAGATCCTGTCCCATTTTCCTCGATAGTTCCCAAAGTCTTATAGTTAATATTGTTTGTGGTCTGGATAGATTCCATCACCGTGTTGGGCAAGAAAATGCAAGTGAGAACGAAAAAGACAAGCTCCACCGATCCACAGACAAAAAACGGCAAAGAGTAGCCTCCCAGAGCGTACAGAGCACTTCCCAGTGACGGTCCAATCATTTGACCCACACCTATCGATACGAATACTCGCAGGGTTCTGGCATTGGATGGTCCTATCAACTGATTTGATTGCTCATCGATTGCTTCTCTAGCGCACACAAAATGACATGCGAATAATTCAAAAAATAATGAGAAATATAAACGATAGCAATGGCTTCAAAGGGGGGAGGTGGGTGGTTAAAAATTCTTTCATCGAGGAATTTAAACAAATCCCTTTATGCAAAATATCGGCAGAACTTGTTATTTTTCATGCATTCATTGTTTTTTAATGAAGGTATATAAAAGAAGAGAACCATTCAGTGCGATTTTAGAACTCCGGCAGCAAAAATACTTGAAAATTAGCCTTCAGCGAGAACGTTGACGACTTTAGTTTCATTTGCAAAAAAATCAACACATTGATTAAAAATTTGACCTAATAAATGACAAAGATTTGACTTCACGATGTCCAGAACCGTGCCTAAAAAACACTGAATGGCACTAGTGACAATTCCTGACCACTTTGGAAACAGTGGTAGAAGAAGACCTAGTCCACAAGACCATATCATGCAGCAAGACACTCCACTAACAGCTCTCACCAGCATACACATTGCTATGAAAGGCCAACCCCCACCTGCAGTTCACCATGAGATGTACACGCAAAGTTGGACAAACATTAATTAAGATTGTTGGTTTGGCCTCGTGGATTAGACCATTTCAGTAAAAAAAAGCTGAAATCACATGCAAATAAAAAGGCCTCGTTAATTTTGCTTGCAGCTGAAGAAAAACAATTGAGCTCCCCTCAGCGAAACGACTGACTTGAAATAGCTTAAACTCTTCACTTTCAAAACTATAAATAACTCATATCAAACGACTAGGAACTTTGATTGACATACCTTTGCGAAAAAATTATGCAGATAAGAACAAGACGCAACTGCAAAAACTTTTGTAGTAGTGCTGCATACAAAACAGAACTCATACATTTTTACCGCTATTTGATGCAATCCTACTGTGCTGTTGCCCTAGTATATGTCCGCACAGCGAATCAACCATTAGACTACGCCAACTGGCACGCAGTGTAAACCATCACCAAAAAAGTAGATTTGTAGTAGAATCACATTTTCCATCTCTACGAGGATACAATCTACTGGCTGGCAATTCAAGTCCAGCAGCAGAGCAATAGCCGCCAATAACAACAAGCTCAGCTGATCGCAGCTCGAGCACAGAGCTAATATTTTGCTTAGTTGCTTACTTCAGTAACTCACACAATTATGAGCTTAGATCGTGATGGCTGTAACTCAAAATCCACACTTACTTTTACTCTAAAATCTGGTGCACCCAGCAGCGAAAAATTCACACCTTAAGATCGTGAGACTTTCTTCCCTTCGTTGATTGTTACAATTTTTGTCTCTTGAATTTTTCTCATTTAATTTTCAGGAAAATGTGATGCACCCATTATTAGTGAGAAATATATGACATTTATGTCCCCACAGGCTCAGATCTAAAAGCCACCAATTTGGCTCACTTTCGTCTCAGCTATAACCAATACTAATTATTTTACAAACAATGCTGCGTTCAAAACTTTTTTTCAAGACCTTTTGAATGTCTCTTTAAACGAAAATGAAAGCGACTGGTGACGTTATCAAGCATATTACTAGACCAAAAAATGTAAGCGAAAGGCAAACATGAAGAAAAAAGCAGCGGAAGTCCAAAACTCTAGTTAGTCATCAAAAAGATGCTTGAAACTTAAAACCAGCAAAATCGAAATCAGCTTAGCATACATTCAAAATGGACACTTTTAGTTAGATAGATTACTTTAGTTAGATCGTTAGTTTTAGTTAGATCGTTAGTTTTAATGATCTTGTGAGTCCAGTCCAAAAACACTGATAAACAAATTTTAGTTTTTTAAAAA
This sequence comes from Convolutriloba macropyga, assembly GCF_964194025.1. Lineage (NCBI taxonomy): Eukaryota > Metazoa > Xenacoelomorpha > Acoela > Convolutidae > Convolutriloba > Convolutriloba macropyga. The sequence continues at coordinate 4,514,388 of NC_134478.1, read as the reverse complement.
TCAGTTTTTTAGTTTTAGTTTTATTAAAATGTTTTTGTTGAGATTCAAATTCATGCTGCTTTTTGAGCTCAACATCATTTACCCCAGCCAACAAGAACCATCTCCATTTTCTTAAGTGAAACCAGCACCAGCCTGCTTTATCAGTTGACAAGGCAAAATACAATGCTGTGCTACCATTTTTCACAAACAAGACAGACGTTCTTCATTTTTTGGTCTAAATTGTTGCCTGTAATAAACTTCTGCTTTAATTTATGGTGGTTAATATTTTAGTGAAATCAATCGTCTCGACTCTCCTTTTGAGCCTTGAGGCCAGCATAACTTCTTTCCAATTGAAAGAATATCTGGGGCAAAAACTCTGGGGCAATATTAATGCGAATAATCAAGAACTTCATTTTTCTGCAACAAAATTTTACTGCAAGCTTGCTATGTTTGACTTAAAGCGAGAACTGTGGCTCTGAAGGTAAGTTATTTGCTGTTTAGATGATAGCCGCAATCTATTCAAAAAGACCATTTTCAGAATGCCAGGTCTCTGTCATTGAGAGCAAATGAGCTTGGAAGACTATTTTCTGCTTTGGGAGCAACGAAGAAGTTCAAAAAATCCCAGTTCAAAAAAGTTTTAAAAAACTTTGGGAGCGCAGTTCTCTCACAAACATTTTTATTTCACATAATAGCATTTCCTTTGCTTTTTTGCATTTCCCTCAAAAAATATTTTTTTTAAATAATGTTTTTTCATTTGTTTTGTCATAAATTTGCTAGACATGCTTTTACTTCCAAATCTTTTCTTCAGTCAAATTCTGAGAAAAAGGCACATCCTAGAGAATAACAGGCACTTCATTTTGTAGCTCCTAGGGTCTAGTTTTGTTTCATATAGAAATTATTTTGTAGCAACCCGAGAAATGAAAGTGGACAGGAAAAACAAAGCTAAACAATTATTTTAGAATATCCAATGCCATTTACATTTTCGTTAACTGCAACCTAAAAACAAACTTTTACTAACAATTAAATTTTTAAAATTGAAACCTGCTGTTTTCATCGCAGATTTATCTTGGATCTATACTTAACTTTGAAAACGATGTTTTATAATTCACAGTGTCTATAAAGAAAAGTGCAAAATCATCAGCATGAATTTAAAGCGAATATCAGTTTTCTTAATCTTTATAATGCTAGCTTTCAACCTTCACCCTTACACCTCTTTCCCTGTATATTTTGATTTATTTGAATTACCGAATATTTTACGAAACCTCGCTATCATAATATAATCAGAAAACCGCTTGAAAAAAAAAAAGAAACTTTTGAACACCTTTTCTTACTGAAATAGAGAGTGAATTTGCAGTTGTTTGATAAAAATTTGAGAATTGGTAACGTAGACCAACTAACTTCAGACGAATAACTCTAGAGGGACAGGCGATGGTATAGATTTGTTTGCATCTATTTTAGACTTAAGAAGGCCATTAGCACTTGAAGGGGGGCTTCAGACCATGAAGTTCATAGTTCAGCTTCCTCATTAGCTTCGCTGAACCGTACGCATGATTTGATGAGGCTAATACTGAAAAAACTGAACAGACTTATTGACTTCAGTCTAGCATTTCAGCCCATTTCAGTTGACCAAGAGTCAAATCGCTTAATGGAGCGCAAAAAAACTCCACAACTAAAATTGACGCAGGAACTTTGGCGTAAACAGACACCACATGGCTACAAAAACTGCTTCAAAATTCGTTTGTGAGCAAATGGTGAAAAGAACTTAAAACATAACCGACTAACGTCGGGCGAATTGCTCTCAGCGACCGGCGAGCGGTTGGCTTCGTCAGTAGCTAGCCACGGGAAGGTAGCTAGCCACGGGATTTAATGAAAGAATGAGCGGACGTGGATCACGAGGTGAAAACTCTTGATTGAAATATCATTAATTGAAAACTTCATCAATTTTTTCGTCTGGTATCTTATTGTAGTTTTATTGTAGGCAACATTTTTAGAACCATTATAGTTCACACAGACTTTAATTTGGATCTATTATTTCATATTGAATTTCATCAGCTACGCTTTTAGAGAAAAGTTTCGAAAGAATCTTTAATTGGGTGTTTGATTAAAGTCTCACTAATTTTGAATAAGCAACAAAAAAGCTGAAAACTGAAAAATGCGATCCGAAAAAGGGACAAAAAAATTGACATAAGAATGAAAAAACAAAGCCATCTCAAGATGTTTTTAATACATCGGCTAATTTCCTTCGCAGCATTGCTGACCACAGTAATGGATGACGAAAGCAAGATTTCAAATACTTTCTTAAAACAAATTAAATTAAAGATCAGAAGGTAATGCCAAATAGGCATTAAGACATCTCTATAATTTGCCACTATTTGATTTTTCAATACAGCTAAATTTGAAAAATTTTATTTATTTGGATTCCGAAAACACTAAGTTCTAATGTGCGCTTGCTGCAAATGAACTTCTACAAATGAAATTTGTTTACAGAGCCTATAATTTCGGTCATGAACAGGTCAATGTCATTTGGACACAGCCTTAATTTCGGTCTATGAACAGGTCAATGTCGTTTGGACACAGCTTGAAATTGTAACCCACACAATCGGGTTTTCAATGTTGCAGTATGATCCTCACGACAAAGTTGCAGTAGAGCGAAAGACAGGTTTAATTAGAAAATATCGAAGAGCCAAGTCAATTCACATAGTAATAGACAGTTTTCATATTTTTAACTTGAATTAGATTTTAAAGTACAAAGATAGTTGAGTAATCAATTTCTCCATAGGTTGTAAAAAATAATTACTTTGTCGTTGAAAATTTAAATACCGATGGATTGTTTTAAAGAATTTTATTTTTTTTCCAGGGGATCTTTTGCAATGTGTGCTGAAATATGCTGGTTAACCTTAAAGTTTAGTCAGTCTGAAATTCTTCAGGTTAACCAGCATATTTCAACACACAGTGCAAAAGATATCCCCGAAAAAAATTCTTTTAAAATCTAATTCAAGTTAAAAATATGAAAACTGTCTGTTACCATGTGAATTGACTTAGCCCTTCAAAATTTTCTAATGAAACCTGTCTTTCTCTCTGCTCCAAATTGGTCATGCGGATCATACTGCAACATTGAAAACCCGATTGTGTGGGTTACAATTTCAAGCTGTGTCAGCTGTGTTGACAATTGTCTAAGCTTCCATAGAAAGATGTCTAACAAAGGAGTTAATTGAATTCTTTCCCTCTTAGATATCATATATAGGTGTGAGTTGTCTGCTTAGATTTCGTTGTTTACAAAAAAATTAATTAACTGTTTATTTTTCTGTATTTTTAAACTGAACAAATTTCTGTTAAAATTCGAAAAAATTGAATGTAGAAAATTTTGAATTAAATATGTCGACACTTTGTTTCCGCATAAAAAATACATTGATGCGTACTTATCTGAAATCAATGAACAATAGAAGCTGAAGCTTAAAATCTGTTAATTTCGTTTTTGTGGGCCCTTTGTCGAAAATCATCGGCTTCCAGTTTTTGCTATGGATTGTCAATCAATTTGAAAATCAGCTTTCACTGAAGAATCCATTTTTGAAAAAATTTACAATTCTTAGGTATTATATTAAAATAAATTTCTCAAGTGCTCAAAAGTTGCCTTAGGATATTACGAACAGCAATTTTTTGCTAGCAAAAAACTTTTTTGACAAGCTTCAGAGCTACGTTTGAACATTCTGTGCAACTCATGTACTCGCACCGTCTTCAAGTTTTAAAAATAGTTGAACCCGGAATTGATTGCGCAAAGAGAAATGCCCAACCATGCGTGTATCCCATTGCACCAAACAAAATAGTGGTCGTAGATGACAAAAAAGCGCCTGCGCAGAAAACAAATTTCTGATTTCGGCGATCAATAATTTCACCGAAGACAAACACTGCGAATAAGTTGCCAACATCAAAAATGGCTGTAATAACACCAACGAAAGTTGTCGACGTATCGTGTTTGTAGCGAGCCTCTATTGGGAAAAACGGCCCCAATAAAGAGTAGTTAACTCCCTCGCTCAGATAGAAAATTAAACCCAGCAGCAGAGCAATAAATTTCCGGCAAAACGAACCTGATTTCTCCATAATTTTGGAAGTCACTACAGGTACTAATTTTTATAACAACCTTACCAATTACAAAGTAATTCTAAAATAAGTTAGTCATTGCAGATGAGATATCAAATATTGCCGACTCTTTGATCTCGATAAATCGGTTAATGAAGCTCGTTTCAAGAAATAAGCAATAACTTGAGAAAACAACGTTAAAGGTGAAACCGGATTTGGTCAATAAGCGGCCTGTGAACTGCCAAACAACGCCAAAACAATACACAAAGGCTAATCCTCACTTATCAAGAGTTTCCTGGTCAAGAACAAAGCCATAATGCTACAGGAATTGCTATGAAATGAGGGGGATGCGGCTTCAGATTATATATTCGTTCAGTTGGTTTGGGCGTTATCAAGGTAAAAATCTGACAACGTAATAAGTTGACTATTATCTGCTCAAGTGATTCAAGTTGAAATTTGGGTAATTTCAGTTCGCGTTTTGATATATTCTTAGTGCAAGCGAATCGTTTCCAATTAATTTGAAGGCTAGATTTTCAAATATGTTGGCTTTGGTAAAATGAAGCTAAAAAAACAATATCCAAATAAACTTCTGATGCTCCCTTGCATGTCGATAATTTCTGGCTTTTGCTTGCTGGCAACTTCGTGGATCTATAGTCTGTTCGAACGTTCGAAAAACGCCAAAAACGTTCAATTGAGCATCAATGTGCTCATTTGAATGTCAACGTTTTCTCCATTAAGTTTTCATGCATCAATTTTTTCTACATGTTTTAAATTTGACTTTTGACCTTTGAACTCTAATCTGTTGCTTTTGAAACGTTCGCTTATTTCGACTTTATGGGACACGCTATATATAGTCTGTCCCATGAAATTGAAATGAGCGAACGTTCGAAAAACGTCAAAAACGTGCAATTGAGCATCAATGTGGTCATTTGAATGTCAACGTTTTTTTTTATATTAAGCTTTCATTCATCAATTTTTTTCAACATGTTTCAAAATTGAACTTTGAACTCTAATCTGTGGCTTTTGAAACGTTCGCTTATTTCAACTTTATGGGACACGCTATATATACAGTAAGTCACAAAATTGCAACGCTATCGAACGTTTAAAGGTGAAAGTTCAAATTTACAACACGCAGAGATTAATTAACACTTCACTGTTCTTTTGTCTGTCCCAAAATAATCGAACGTTCAAAAAACGCCGAAAACATGCAATTGAGCAATGCGAACAGAACAGTCTTTTTGAAATGTTCGATCATTTCAACTTTAGGGGACACCCTTTATAGTCAGTCCCATAAAGTTGCAATGCTATCGAAAGTTTCAAACGGTCAAAATTTAAAACAAGCAGATATCTATCAAAACATTTGCCCTGTGCTTTTCAAACGTTCGCTTGTGTCGCTACTGTACGGAACTTACTATATATAGGTTCAACTTTCGGAAACATTCAATTAATTGCATGCATCTTGATGATAAATTTCATGCTTGAGGTTTTACAAATTTCACTTGCGCTGCAAATTTGAGACTAATTATTGTGTCCCTATTGATCAAAGATTTATGCACATGTTTCCAGCTTTTATTGATCAAACTTTTTTTATGCACACTTACCACTTTGTACAAAGTTACTACTTTGTCCAGTGTTTGGGAAACATTTGCTTGCATTTTAAACAGGAGACGCTATAGGAAGTCCCTTACAACGCATTCGAACGTGGGGGAAAACTCCAAGCATGCAATGCAAATGAACAGCAATACGCCTATTTTGAATTCAATTATTTTTTCATGCAGACTAAGATCACTGACAAAGAAAAGGTAAATTCTTCTAAGTTTCAAAAATATTTAATAAGCAAAGCAAGCAAGAGCGACGAGAACGAAAATTTCGCAATGCCATAAGACTCTAATTAATAAAATTGCCAAAACCAATGAAAACAAAAAATTCTTTGGAAAAGAATTGCGATGAAAAAAAGGAGGCTCGGTAATGTGCGTTCGCTCATCAAGCATAAAGAGTTAACAAATGACGAACAGATAGAAAACCCCCAAAAAACTTTAGTATATTTTTTTTTAAAAATTTGTATGAACAAAAAGATCAACTCCAACGCAAATATCTCAGTGGAGATTGATGAGATCAGCAATCAAACAGCAATAAAAACAAATACTAATTACATCCAAAACTTTGTACATTAAAAAAACTTATCAACAAGGTCAAAATAGCGTCAGATAAAGCAAACTAAACAAAATACATTGATCTTCACTAGGAAAGATATGTGACCGCTCCATAATAAGGCTCGGTAAAGATTAGACAAAAAAGAGCAAAAAAAGTTTTAAAAATTGGAAAAATTTATTAAAAATATTCAATTTCGAAGTAATGAAAACAATTAGCTAGCAATTGATAACAATCAAAAGTTTTTGATCACACGCCTCTAGGGGAGGCCATTAAGACCTGTCATTTTTCAATTTTTAATGCGGATACAACTGTAATAAATAACTAAACAAAAATTCAATTAAAACTTGCGGGAGAACGCTGTCGAAGCCGCAGAGGCATATCTTGCCCCACAAAATATGTTCAATTGAGCCTTGCTCGAACGCCATTAATGTGGTTTGCGATCTCTTATCCATGAGAATAGGTAACAAGTAGACAAAACAGAGAACTAGGGCAAAATGAAGTATACTTTTGTATTTTTCGAAAACAATTATTTTCAGTCATGAAAACCATTAGCTATAAAATGAAATTAAATAGGTTCGTTTATTTGTACAAAGGAAGCGCCTGAGACTTGTAATTATTCGGAATTTGTTTTACGTCTACAAAAAGAACGTTGAAGAGACAAAAATGAAAAATTAAATTACTTTTTTTTGCGAAAAACCAATGCCGAAGGCAGTAAATTCATAACGAAAATTTTAAAAACATTAGTTTTTGTACACTTGCACCTTCCCTCGACGACAATAATAACAAATGTGAACTGTAATCAACGAGACTAGGAGACTAATAGACAAAAAGAACAAAACATCAATGTTAAAATGTGTTTTTTATTTTTGAAAACAATTGTTTTCAAGTCATGAAAGCCATCAGCTGTCTATACTCAAATCAGGATATAGGCTCATTTTATAACTCCATTAACAGCAAAAGATACCTATCATTATCCAGGAAATTTCATACGACTAAAAGGACAAATTAAAAACGACAGCTGAATATAAAAAATGACTTAATTTGAACTGTCTATAATGTGATAATGTGACCAAACAAGATAAAAACGTGAAAACGCGGGCGCCAATACCTAAAAACAAACAAAAATTGTGAAGTATAGTAGTATCACAGCCAGAAAACCATATCTTAACGCGTGAAACAGCAAAAAAAGATTAAATTTTAATTCAGTAGAAAGAGGAAAACGGAGAAGCATTCTTTGTTTGCCGACACATAGCAACAATGTGACCAAATTGGGGGAAAAAGAGTGGCAAGGTTCAATAAGCCATTGTTTAATTAAATCTCACACTATTTTAAAAGGCAAAAAGACACTATTCTTTCGAGTGAAGGAAATTCTCGAATTAATTTGGAATTTTTTAGGAAACCAATTGCACCTCTCAACAGTGCCCTTTGATTTGAATTGTTCTTTAATTAACATAAAAAAGATCGACATTTCTTAAAAAGACCGACTGATTACAATCCGAATTATTTTTGGATTGTAACAGTCTAAGATTGGACTAAAACCAGCCGTGCTATTGCTGTTCGTCCATTGAATACACTCAACTGTTTCAAATGTTATAGATCTAGATAATTTGTTAGTTAAAAGATAAAAAATAAATGCTGCGTTTTCGATAATCAAAGAGTAGAGTTAGCAAAATTTTAATTCCAGACTACTCTGAATGGAAATGGAAGAGTAGGACTAGCTCTCTTTGTCGTTCAAAAGGATTGTGTTAGTTGTTTTTGGGTTTGTACTTCCGGCAAATTTAATCAAAGTGGACTAAAGGCTTATTTCGGGCAATTTTTGATGAAAAGGCTGAAATTTGAAATACTTAGCCCAAATTTTAGCCAAAAAAATTAAATCAAAATGGTCAACAATAGTTTTTCGTCTTTGAAAACGCTATATAGTACAATTGTTAAGAATGTTTTCATAAATTAGCAAAATTGACGAAACTTTAGGCAAAAATTCCGGAATTTGTGAATAAAAATAACGCAAATCGGTCTAATATACACAAAAATTTAAACCACGATAACTCGCTCTAGAAAACAAAATTCAAAAAATCATTTCAATTCTATATTCTGGACCGGCTTTTGAATGATACCACTCACAATTCTCTACGATGATTATATCGATCGGTTAAAATTGACTGAACAAAAAAACCATTTGGGTATATTTTTCCTCCCCTGAAGAGGGGTCGGAACAATTAATATTACACGAGATTACTGAATGATCTCAAAAATATTTTTAACCTCTCATTTTAGCCTGAAAATAAACAAAAATTGTGAAGTATAGTAGTATCAAAGCCAGAAAACCATATCTTAACGCGTGAAATAGCAAAAAAGATTAAATTTTAATTCAGTAGAAAGGGGAAAAAGAAGCATTCGTTGTTTGCTGACACTGAGCAACAATGTGACTAAATTAGGGGAAAAAGAGCGGCAAGGTTCAATAAGCCATTGTTTAATTAAAAATATTTGGAACTTTTTAGGAAACCAATTGCACCTCTCAACAGTGCGCTTTGATTTGAATTGTTCTTTTTTTAATTAACATGAAAAAGATCGACATTTCTTAAAAAGACCGACTGATTACAATCGGAATTATTTTTGGATTGTAACAGTCCAAGATTGGACCAAAACCAGCCGTGCTATTGCTGTTCGTCCATTGAATACACTCAACTGTTTCAAATGTTATAGATCTAGATAATTTGTTAGTTAAACGATAAAAAATATATGCTGCGTTTTTGATAATCATAGAGTAGAGTTAGCAAAACTTTAATTCCAGACTACTCTGAATGGAAACGGAAGAGTAGGACTAGCTCTCTTTGTCGATCAAAAAGATTGTGTTAGTTGTTTTTGGGTTTGTACTTCCGGCAAATTTAATCAAAGTTGACTAAAGGCTTATTTCGGGCAATTTTTGATGAAAAGGCTGAATTTTGAATTACTTAGCCCAAATTTTAGCCAAAAGAAATTAAATCAAAATGGTCAACAATAGTTTTTCGTCTTTAAAAACACTAAATAGTACAATTGTTAAGAATGTTTTCATAATTTAGCAAAATTGACGAAACTTTAGGCAAAAATTCCGGAATTTGTGAATAAAACTAACGCAAATCGGTCTAATATACACAAAAATTTAAACCACGATAACTCGCTCTAGAAAACAAAATTCAAAAAATCATTTCAATTCTATATTCTGGACCGGCTTTTGAATGATACCACTCACAATTCTCTACGATGATTATATCGATCGGTTAAAATTGACTGAACAAAAAAACCATTTGGGTATATTTTTCCTCCCCTGAAGAGGGGTCGGAACAATTAATATTACACGAGATTACTGAATGATCTCAAAAATATTTTTAACCTCTCATTTTAGCCTGAAAATAAACAAAAATTGTGAAGTATAGTAGTATCAAAGCCAGAAAACCATATCTTAACGCGTGAAATAGCAAAAAAGATTAAATTTTAATTCAGTAGAAAGGGGAAAAAGAAGCATTCGTTGTTTGCTGACACTGAGCAACAATGTGACTAAATTAGGGGAAAAAGAGCGGCAAGGTTCAATAAGCCATTGTTTAATTAAAAATATTTGGAACTTTTTAGGAAACCAATTGCACCTCTCAACAGTGCGCTTTGATTTGAATTGTTCTTTTTTTAATTAACATAAAAAAGATCGATATTTCTTAAAAAGACCGACTGATTACAATCGGAATTATTTTTGGATTGTAACAGTCCAAGATTGGACCAAAACCAGCCGTGCTATTGCTGTTCGTCCATTGAATACACTCAACTGTTTCAAATGTTATAGATCTAGATAATTTGTTAGTTAAACGATAGAAAATATATGCTGCGTTTTTGATAATCATAGAGTAGAGTTAGCAAAACTTTAATTCCAGACTACTCTGAATGGAAACGGAAGAGTAGGACTAGCTCTCTTTGTCGATCAAAAAGATTGTGTTAGTTGTTTTTGGGTTTGTACTTCCGGCAAATTTAATCAAAGTTGACTAAAGGCTTATTTCGGGCAATTTTTGATGAAAAGGCTGAATTTTGAATTACTTAGCCCAAATTTTAGCCAAAAGAAATTAAATCAAAATGGTCAACAATAGTTTTTCGTCTTTAAAAACACTAAATAGTACAATTGTTAAGAATGTTTTCATAATTTAGCAAAATTGACGAAACTTTAGGCAAAAATTCCGGAATTTGTGAATAAAACTAACGCAAATCGGTCTAATATACACAAAAATTTAAACCACGATAACTCGCTCTAGAAAACAAAATTCAAAAAAATCATTTCAATTCTATATTCTAGACCGGCTTTTGAATGATACCACTCACAGTTCTCTACGATGATTATATCGATCGGTCAAAATTGACTGAACAAAAACAACCATTTGGGTATATTTTTCCTCCCCCTGAAGAGGGGTCGGAACAATTAATATTACACGAGATTACTGAATGATCTCAAAAATATTTTTAACCTCTCATTTTAGCCTAAAAATAAACAAAAATTGTGAAGTATAGTAGTATCAAAGCCAGAAAACCATATCTTAACGCGTGAAACAGCAAAAAAGATTAAATTTTAATTCAGTAGAAAGAGGAAAAAGAAGCATTCGTTGTTTGCTGACACTGAGGAACAATTTGACTAAATTAGGGAAAAAAGAGCGGCAAAGTTCAATAAGCCATTGTTTAATTAAAAATATTTGGAACTTTTTAGGAAACCAATTGCACCTCTCAACAGTGCGCTTTGATTTGAATTGTTCTTTCTTTAATTATAATAAAAAAGATCGATATTTCTTAAAAAGACCAACTGATTACAATCCGAATTATTTTTGGGTTGTAACAGTCCAAGATTGGACCAAAACCAGCCGCGCTATTGCTGTTCGTCCATTGAATACACTCAACTGTTTCAAATGTTATAGATCTAGATAATTTGTTAGTTAAACGATAAAAAAAATATTGCGTTTTTGATAATCATAGAGTAGAGTTAGCAAAATTTTAATTCCAGACAACTCTGAATGGAAATGGAAGACTAGGACTAGCTCTCTTTGTCGTTCAAAAACATTGTGTTAGTTGTTTTTGGGTTTGTACTTCCGGCAAATTTAATCAAAGTGGACTAAAGGCTTATTTCGGGCAATTTTTGATGAAAAGGCTGAATTTTGAATTACTTAGCCCAAATTTTAGCCAAAAGAAATTAAATCAAAATGGTCAACAATAGTTTTTCGTCTTTAAAAACACTAAATAGTACAATTGTTAAGAATGTTTTCATAATTTAGCAAAATTGACGAAACTTTAGGCAAAAATTCCGGAATTTGCGAATAAAACTAAGGCAAATCGGTCTAATATACACAAAAATTTAAACCACGATAACTCGCTCTAGAAAACAAAATTCAAAAAAATCATTTCAATTCTATATTTTAGACCGGCTTTTGAATGATACCACTCACAGTTCTCTACGATGATTATATCGATCGGTCAAAATTGACTGAACAAAAACAACCATTTGGGTATCTTTTTCCTCCCCCTGAAGAGGGGTCGGAACAATTAATATTACACGAGATTACTGAATGATCTCAAAAATATTTTTAACCTCTCATTTTAGCCTAAAAATAAACAAAAATTGTGAAGTATAGTAGTATCAAAGCCAGAAAACCATATCTTAACGCGTGAAACAGCAAAAAAGATTAAATTTTAATTCAGTAGAAAGAGGAAAAAGAAGCATTCGTTGTTTGCTGACACTGAGGAACAATTTGAATAAATTAGGGGAAAAAGAGCGGCAAAGTTCAATAAGCCATTGTTTAATTAAAAATATTTGGAACTTTTTAGGAAACCAATTGCACCTCTCAACAGTGCGCTTTGATTTGAATTGCTATTTCTTTAATTATAATAAAAAAGATCGATATTTCTTAAAAAGACCAACTGATTACAATCCGAATTATTTTTGGATTGTAACAGTCCAAGATTGGACCAAAACCAGCCGCGCTATTGCTGTTCGTCCATTGAATACACTCACCTGTTTCAAATGTTATAGATCTAGATAATTTGTTAGTTAAACGATAAAAAATAAATATTGCGTTTTTGATAATCATAGAGTAGAGTTAGCAAAATTTTAATTCCAGACTACTCTGAATGGAAATGGAAGAGTAGGACTAGCTCTCTTTGTCGTTCAAAAAGATTGTGTTAGTTGTTTTTGGGTTTGTACTTCCGGCAAATTTAATCAAAGTGGACTAAAGGCTTATTTCGGGCAATTTTTGATGAAAAGGCTGAATTTTGAAATACTTAGCCCAAATTTTAGCCAAAAGAAATTAAATCAAAATGGTCAACAATAGTTTTTCGTCTTTAAAAACACTAAATAGTACAATTGTTAAGAATGTTTTCATAATTTAGCAAAATTGACGAAACTTTAGGCAAAAATTCCGGAATTTGTGAATAAAACTAACGCAAATCGGTCTAATATACACAAAAATTTAAACCACGATAACTCGCTCTAGAAAACAAAATTCAAAAAAATCATTTCAATTCTACATTCTAGACCGGTTTTTGAATGATACCACTCACAACTCTCTACGATGAATATATCGATCGGTCAAAATTGACTGAACAAAAAAAACCATTTGGGTATATTATTCCTCCCCCTGAAGAGGGGTCGGAACAGTTAATATTACATCAGATTACTGAATGATCTCAAAAATATTTTTAACCTCTCATTGGAAAATTTTATTCTTAACATCATTACCAAAGGTTGAACGAGAATCAAAGAGTTGAGATAGTAAAAAAAGAATTATAGATAAAATCTTAATTTGAACAAAAATTTCGTTAAAGTGAAAAAAGTAATGCCAAACATCACGTGTTCACACAGAACTTTAAACCTCGATAACTCCTCGTAAAAAGACGAAATTAAAAAAAATCTACGCTGGACTAGCTTTTTAATGATACCACTCACAACTGAACAAAACCCATTTGAGTATATAGTTCCCCCCTCAAGAGGGGTCGGAACAATCAGAGGCAATTAAAAGTGGATGCAGCTGTAATAAAATGCTCAAATGTAATGAACACAACTTTCAATTTGAGAGCCCATTCAAAACCTGGATAAAGTGAGATTCAAACAAAGGCAGAATTTCCAGAATATATGATCTGTTAACTAAACAATTGATAATAGCCTACTGATTTTAGACGCCAAACAAAAAGAATGGCCATGGTCAAATATCCAAAAATATTACAATAGTAAAAAAGTCTGTTATTTTGAATTTTGTATGTCTATGTCTCGAGAAAAACTAAACTTCAAGATTTTTCAGTGGACCAAAAAAAACCAAAACAGTTTGCATGATCTCAAAGCTAAACATTGTCGGGAGATAGCCGGAAAATAAAATTTGTCAAAAAGTTCTAATTTGGTCAGTAGTTTCATAAGGTTAACTAAATATGGTGAAATCAGCCTCTAAACTGGAGCACAAAAAGCTTAATACCAATAACAATTTGCAGTACACTCTAAGGAACATTAATAACTTAATGCACTAAGTCTTTAAACAGTTAGTCTTAGTGTCAGCTCTTCATTGATTTACCACGTTTCATTTGATTTCACTTTATAACCTTAACCGTACTTGCTCCATTAAAATTCAATTACTGGAAAGCCTGACGGCGGCTATTTAAAAAAACCACTTAAAAAGGTAACGTTTTGAAATCTTCAATTCTCTATTAAGAAACGGTAGTATATTAATACAAAAAGTAGCCCAAAAAGTTGTGGGAAGGCATCAAGACAATAGATAAAATCAGAGGAATCATACTTTACGCAAAACTTAACTGCATCAAATTTAAAGCAAAAAAATTAAACTGATTGTAACGCAAACAACGTTGAAGCAAATTGTCGTTCGTCCACAGCAACCACTGGCGCAAAAGCAAGAGAACAAATCACGCCATAGCATTTGACACAATCAAGGAATAGCATTGAAACCATTCAAAGAGTAGCATTGGAATTGTAACCAATCAAGGCAAACCATTGGAGCCAATCAAAGAGTGGCATTGGAACCATTCATGGAATAACATTGGAAATATTCACGGAATAGCATTGGAAACATTCAAGAGGTAGCATTGGAACGAAATAAGTTACAGCATTGGAATAGATCAAGGAGTAGCACTGAAACCATTGAAAGGGTAGAATTGGAACAATTCAAGGAATAGCATTGGAACGATTCAAGGATTAGAATCGGAACCAATGATGAACTGCACTGGATCCAGTCGAGGAATAGCAGTGGAGCAAATCAAATAACAACATAGGAACCAATCCAGGAAAAACAGTCAAGAAATGACATTAGAACCAATCAAAGGGTAGCATTGGAACAATTCAAGGAATAGGATTGGAACCTTTGCAGTAGGAGAACTGGAACCTATCAAGGAAAACAATGCAACCAATCAAGGAACAGCATTGGAACATTTCTAGGAATCGCTTTGAAGGAAAGTTTAGCAATGGAACCATTCAAGTTGCAGCATTGGAACTACAAAAGGAACAGCATTGTATCCGATCGACGATTATTATTGGAAGCCACCAAACAGTACCCGTTGAAACCAGTCACGGAATGGTATTGGACACATTCAAAGAATAGCATTGTAACTAGTCACGCAAGAGCATCGCAAATAATCTAGGAACAGCATTGGAACCAATCAAGTAACAGCATTGGAACCAGTCAAGGAAAGAGTTGAAACCATTCAAGGAAGACATTGGAACAAATCAAAAAAGAGTATTGGAACAAATACGGGAATAGTATTGCAACCATTAAAGGACTAGTATTGGAATCAGTCAAAGAATAGCCTTGTAACTATTCAAGCAATAGCATTGCAAAAAATCCAGTAACAGCACTGGAACCAGTCGAACAGCATTGAAACCAATCAGCTTGAATAGAAAAAGCTTTGGAACCATACAAGGAAAACATTGCAACCAATCAAGGCACAGCATTGGAACATTTCAGGAAACGCTTTGGAACAAAGTTTAGCAATGGGACCACAAAAGGATCGGCATTGGATCTAATCGACGAATAGTATTGGAAGCCACCAAACAGTACACATTGAAATCGGTCAAGGAATGGTATTGGAAACATTCAAGGAGTAGCAGTCGAACAAACTAAGGAACATCATTGGAACCAATCCACGAAAAACTGGAACAAGTCTAGTAATGGCATTGAAACCAATCAAAGAGTGGCATTGGAACGATTAAAGGAGTACAATTAGAACCGATGAAGGAACAGCACTGGATCCATTCGAGGAACAGCAGTGGAACAAAACAAGGAACATCATTGGAAACAATCCACGAAAAACTGGAACAAGTCTAGTAATGGCATTGAAACCAATCAAAGAGTGGCATTGGAACGATTGAAGAAGTACAATTGGAACCGATGAAGGAACAGCACTGGATCCATTCGAGGAACAGCAGTGGAACAAAACAAGGATCAGCATTGGAACCAATCCAGGAAAAACATTGCAACCAATCAAGAAATGACATTAGAACCAATCAAAGTAGCATTGGAACAATTCAAGGAACAGGATTGAAATCATTTAAGTAGCAGCGCTGGAACCAATCAAGGAAAAAATTGCAACCAATCAAGGAACAGCATTGGAACAATTCTAGGAATCACTTTGGTATAAAGTTTAGCAATGGTACCAATCAAGCAAAGCATTGGAACCACAAAAGGAATAGCATTGGATCCAATCGAGGAATGGTATTGGCACCCACCAAACAGTACACGTTGAAACCAGTCAAGGAACGGTATTCAAAACATTCAAGGAATAGCATTGTAACTATCAGGCAATAGCATAATAAACTAGAAACAGCATTGAAACCAATCAAGGAACAGCATTGGAACCAGTCTGGTAATAGCTTTGGAAACGTTCAAGGAAAAGAATTCGCACCATTCAGGGGACATTGGAACCAATCAAAAAAGTATTGGAACAGATGTAGGAATAGTATTGGAACCATTAAAGGAATAGTATTGGAATCATTCAACTAATAGCATTGTAACTATTCAAGCAATAGCATTGCAAATAATCCAAGAACAGCATTGGAACCAATCAGGGAACTGCATTGAAATCAATATAAGAATAGCATTGGAACCATTCAAGGAATAGCATTGGAACCATTCAAGGAATAGTATTGGAATCATTCGATGAGTAGCATTGTAAATATTCAAGCTATAGCATTGCAAATAATCCAAGAACAGCATTGGAACCCATCAGGGAACTGCATTGAAATCAATATAGGAATAGCATTGGAACCATTCAAGGAATAGCATTGGAACCATTCAAGGAACATCATAGAAACCAATATAGGAATAGCATTGGAACCACTCAAGGAATAGTATTTTAACTATTTAAGCAATAGCAGGGGAAAAATCAAGGAACAGCATTGGAACAAGTCTAGGAATAGCTTTGGAACCGTTCAAGGAAAAAAATTGGAATCATTCAAGGAAAACATTGGAACCAGTCAAAAACCAGTATTGGAACAAATGTCGGAATAGTATTGGATCCATTCAATGAATAGGAACTCAAGGAGTAGTATTGGAATCACTCAATGAATAGCATTGTAACCATTCAAGCAATAGCATTTCAAAAAACCCAGCAACGGCATTGGAACCAATCAAGGAACAGCATTGATACCAATCTAGGAATAGCATTGGAAACGATCAAGGAATAGCATTGGAACCATACAAGGAAAACAATGCAACCAATCAAAGAACATAACGAACAAATCTAGGAAGTGTTGGAAACAATCAAAGAGTAGCATTGGAACGATTAAAGGAGTACAATTGGAACCAATGAAGGAACAGCACTGGATCCATTCGAGGAACAGCAGTGGAACAAAAAGAAGGAACAGCATTGGAACAAATCCAGGAAAAACATTGCAACCAGTCAAGTAATGACATTAGAACCAATCAAAGCAGCATTGCAACTATTCAAGGAACAGGATTGGAATCATTTAAGTAGTATCACTGGAACCAATCAATGAAAAAATTGCAACCAATCAAGGAACAGCATTGGAACAATTCTAGGAATCACTTTGGTATAAAGTTTAGCAATGGTACCAATCAAGCAGAAGCATTGGAACCACAAAAGGAATAGCATTGGATCCAATCGAGGAATGGTATTGGCACCCACCAAACAGTACACGTTGAAACCAGTCAAGGAATGGTATTCGAAACATTCAAGGAATAGCATTGTAACTATCAGGCAATAGCATAATAAACTAGAAACAGCATTGAAACCAATCAAGGAACAGCATTGGAACCAGTCTGGTAATAGCTTTGGAAACGTTCAAGGAAAAGAATTCGCACCATTCAGGGGACATTGGAACCAATCAAAAAAGTATTGGAACAGATGTAGGAATAGTATTGGAACCATTAAAGGAATAGTATTGGAATCATTCAACTAATAGCATTGTAACTATTCAAGCAATAGCATTGCAAATAATCCAAGAACAGCATTGGAACCAATCAGGGAACTGCATTGAAATCAATATAAGAATAGCATTGGAACCATTCAAGGAATAGCATTGGAACCATTCAAGGAATAGTATTGGAATCATTCGATGAGTAGCATTGTAAATATTCAAGCTATAGCATTGCAAATAATCCAAGAACAGCATTGGAACCCATCAGGGAACTGCATTGAAATCAATATAGGAATAGCATTGGAACCATTCAAGGAATAGCATTGGAACCATTCAAGGAACATCATAGAAACCAATATAGGAATAGCATTGGAACCACTCAAGGAATAGTATTTTAACTATTTAAGCAATAGCAGGGGAAAAATCAAGGAACAGCATTGGAACAAGTCTAGGAATAGCTTTGGAACCGTTCAAGGAAAAAAATTGGAATCATTCAAGGAAAACATTGGAACCAGTCAAAAACCAGTATTGGAACAAATGTCGGAATAGTATTGGATCCATTCAATGAATAGGAATTCAAGGAGTAGTATTGGAATCACTCAATGAATAGCATTGTAACCATTCAAGCAATAGCATTTCAAAAAACCCAGCAACGGCATTGGAACCAATCAAGGAACAGCATTGATACCAATCTAGGAATAGCATTGGAAACGATCAAGGAATAGCATTGGAACCATACAAGGAAAACAATGCAACCAATCAAAGAACATAACTGGAACAAATCTAGGAAGTGTTGGAAACAATCAAAGAGTAGCATTGGAACGATTAAAGGAGTACAATTGGAACCAATGAAGGAACAGCACTGGATCCATTCGAGGAACAGCAGTGGAACAAAACAAGGAACAGCATTGGAACAAATCCAGGAAAAACATTGCAACCAGTCAAGTAATGACATTAGAACCAATCAAAGTAGCATTGCAACTATTCAAGGAACAGGATTGGAATCATTTAAGTAGTATCACTGGAACCAATCAATGAAAAAATTGCAACCAATCAAGGAACAGCATTGGAACAATTCTAGGAATCACTTTGGTATAAAGTTTAGCAATGGTACCAATCAAGCAGAAGCATTGGAACCACAAAAGGAATAGCATTGGATCCAATCGAGGAATGGTATTGGCACCCACCAAACAGTACACGTTGAAACCAGTCAAGGAATGGTATTCGAAACATTCAAGGAATAGCATTGTAACTATCAGGCAATAGAATCGGAAATAATCTAGAAACAGCATTGGAACCAATCAAGGAACAGCATTGGAACCAGTCTGGGAATAGCTTTGGAAACGTTCAAGCAAAAGAATTGGTACCATTCAAGGGACATTGGAACCAATCAAAAAAGTATTGGAACAGATGTAGGAATAGTATTGGAACTATTAAAGGACTAGTATTGGAATCATTCAATCATTAGCATTGTAACTACTCAAGCAATAGCATTGCAAATAATCCAAGAACAGCATTGGAACCAATCAGGGAACTGCATTGAAATCAATATAGGAATAGAATTGGAACCATTCAAGGAATAGCATTGGAACCAGTCAAGGAGTAGTATTGGAATCATTCGATGAATAGCATTGTAACTATTGAAGCAATAGCATTGCAAAAAATCCAGGAACAATCAAGGAACAGCATTGAAACCAATATAGGAATAGCATTGGAACCATTTAAGGAACAGGATTGGAATCAATCAAGTAGTAACATGGAACCAACCAATCAAGGAAAACATTGTAACCAATCATGGTACAGCATTGGCACAAATCTGGGAATAGTATTGGAACCATTCAGTGAATATTAATAAAACCATTGCAGGAGTACCATTGAAGAAATAACGAACAGAATTGAAGCCAAACTATGAATCGCATTGGAACCGTTCAAGGAGTGGAATTGGAACCACAAAAGGGGTAGCATTTTATCCACCCCAGGAAGAGTATTGGAGCCCATGAAAGAGCAGCATCGAAACACTTCGAGGAATGATATTGCAACCATTGAAGGAATAGCTTTGGAACCAATCAAGGAACAGCATTGGAACCAATTTAGGAATAGCATTGGAACCATTCAAGGAATAGTATTGTAACTATTTAAGCAATAGCAGGGGGAAAATCAAGTGACAGCAATGGAACAAGTCTAGGAATAGCTTTGGAACCGTTCAAGGAAAAAAAATTGGAATCATTCAAGGAAAACATAAGAACCACTAAAAAACCAGTATTGGAACAAACGTCGGAATAGTATTGGATCCATTCAATGAATAGGAATTCAATGAGTAGTATTGGAATCACTCAATGAATGGCAATGTAACCATTCAAGCAATAGCATTGCAAAAATAACCAGCAATGGCATTGGAACCAATCAAGGAACAGCATTGAAACCAATCTAGGAATAGCATTGGAAACAATCAAGGAATAGCATTGGAACCATACAAGGAAAACATTGCAACCAATCAAAGAACATAATTGGAACAAATCTAGGAAGTGTTGGAAACAATCAAAGAGTAGCATTGGAACATTACAAGAAAAACTTTTCAACCGATCAAGGATCAGCATTGACACAAATCTAAGAATAGTATTGGAACCAATCAAAGAGTCGCATTGGAACCATTTAAGGAAGCGAAATGGAACAATTCGAGGAGTAGAATTGGAACCAATCAAGGAACAGCACTGGATCCAATCGAGGAATAGCAGTCGAACAAACAAAGCAACAGCATTGAAACCAATCCGCGAAACACACTGGAACAAGTCTAGTAATGGCATTGGAACCAGTCAAAGAGTAGCATTGGAACCATTCAAGGAAGAGGATTGGAATCAATCAAGTAGTAGCATGGAACCAACCAATCAAGGAAAACATTGTAACCAATCATGATACAGCATTGGCACAAATCTGGGAATAGTATTGGAACCATTCAGTGAATATTAATAAAACCATTGAAGGAGTACCATTGAAGAAATAACGAACAGAATTGAAGCCAAACTATGAATCGCATTGGAACCGTTCAAGGAGTGGAATTGGAACCACAAAAGGGGTAGCATTTTATCCACCCCAGGAAGAGTATTGGAGCCCATGAAAGAGCAGCATCGAAACACTTCGAGGAATGATATTGCAACCATTGAAGGAATAGCTTTGGAACCAATCAAGGAACAGCATTGGAACCAATTTAGGAATAGCATTGAAACCATTCAAGGAATAGTATTGTAACTATTTAAGCAATAGCAGGGGGAAAATCAAGGAACAGCATTGGAATTGGAACAAGTCCAGGAATAGCTTTGGAACCGTTCAAGGAAAAAAAATTGGAATCATTCAAGGAAAACATTGGAACCAATAAAAAACCAGTATTGGAACAAACGTCGGAATAGTATTGGATCCATTCAATGAATAGGAATTCAATGAGTAGTATTGGAATCACACAATGAATGGCATTGTAACCATTCAAGCAAAAGCATTGCAAAAATAACCAGCAATGGCATTGGAACCAATCAAGGAACAGCATTGAAACCAATCTAGGAATAGCATTGGAAACAATCAAGGAATAGCATTGGAACCATACAAGGAAAACATTGCAACCAATCAAAGAACATAATTGGAACAAATCTAGGAGGTGTTGGAAACAATCAAAGAGTAGCATTGGAACATTACAAGAAAAACTTTGCAACCGATCAAGGATCAGCATTGACACAAATCTAAGAATAGTATTGGAACCAATCAAAGAGTCGCATTGGAACCATTTAAGGAAGCAAAATGGAACAATTCGAGGAGTAGAATTGAACCAATCAAGGAACAGCACTGGATCCAATCGAGGAATAGCAGTCGAACAAACAAAGCAACAGCATTGAAACCAATCCGCGAAACACACTGGAACAAGTCTAGTAATGGCATTGGAACCAATCAAAGAGTAGCATTGGAACCATTCAAGGAACAGGATAGGAATCAATCAAGTAGTAGCATGGAACCCACCAATCAAGCAAAACATTGCAACCAATCAAGGTACAGCATTGGCACAAATCTGGGAACAGTAATGGAACCATTCAATGAATAGCAATAAAACCATTTAAGGAGTACCATTGAAGAAATAACGAACAGAATTGAAGCCAAACTATGAACCGCATTGGAACCGTTCAAGGAGTGGAATTGGAACCACAAAAGGGGTAGCATTTCATCCACTCCAGGAATAGTACTGGAACCCATGAAAGAGCAGCATCGAAACACTTCGAGGAATGATATTGCAACCATTGAAGGAATAGCGTTGGAACCAATCAAGGAACAGAATTGGAACCAATTAAGGAATAGCATTGGAACCATTCAAGGAAGACCATTGAAACCATTCAAGGCACAGCATTGGCACAAATCTAGGAAAATTATTGGAACCATTCAATGAATAGCAATAAAACCTTTCAAGGAATAGCATTGGAATGAAATAACGAACAGAATTGAAGCCAAACGAGGAATCGCATTGGAACCGTTCAAGGAGTGGAATTGGAACCACAAAAGGGGTAGCATTTCATCCACTCCAGGAATAGTATTGGAACCCATGAAAGAGCAGCATCGAAACACTTCGAGGAATGATATTGCAACCATTGAAGGAATAGCTTTGGAACCAATCAAGGAACAGCATTGGAACCAATTTAGGAATAGCATTGGAACCATTCAAGGAATAGTATTGTAACTATTTAAGCAATAGCAGGAGGAAAATCAAGGAACAGCATTGGAACAAGTCTAGGAATAGCTTTGAAACCGTTCAAGGAAAAAAAATTGGAATCATTCAAGGAAAACATTGGAACCAATCAAAAACCAGTATTGGAACAAATGTCGGAATAGTATTGGATCCATTCAATGAATAGGAATTCAAGGAGTACTATTGGAATCACTCAATGAATGCCATTGTAACCATTCAAGCAATAGCATTGCAAAAAAAACAGCAACGGCATTGGAACCAATCAAGGAACAGCATTAAAACCAATCTAGGAATAGCATTGGAAACAATCAAGGAATAGCATTGGAACCATACAAGGAAAACATTGCAACCAATCAAAGAACATAATTGGAACAAATCTAGGAAGTGTTGGAAACAATCAAAGAGTAGCATTGGAATATTACAAGAAAAACTTTGCAACCGATCAAAGATCAGCATTGACACAAATCTAAGAATAGTATTGGAACCAATCATAGAGTCACATTGGAACCATTTAAGGAAGCGAATTGGAACAATTCGAGGAGTAGAAATGGAACCAATCAAGGTACAGCATTGGCACAAATCTGGGAATAGTATTGGAACCACTCAATGAATAGCAATAAAACCATTTAAGGAGTACCATTGAAGAAATAACGAACAGAATTGAAGCCAAACTATGAACCGCATTGGAACCGTTCAAGGAGTGGAATTGGAACCACACAAGGGGTAGCATTTCATCCAGTCCAGGAAAAATATTGGAACCCATCAAAGAGCAGCATCGAAACAATTCGAGGAATGATATTGCAACCATTGAAGGAATAGCGTTGGAACCAATCAAGGAACAGCATTGGAACCAATCTAGGAGTAGCATTCGAACCATTCAAGGAAGAGCATTGAAACCATTCAAGGAATGTCATTGGAACAAATCAAGGAACAGCATTTAAACCAATCCTCGAAAAACATTCGGACCATACAAGGACTCGCATCAATCAAAGAGGCATTGGAACCAATCAAATGGTTCAAAATCAAATTGGAACCAATCAAGAGGCATTGAATCAATCAAACTGGAAGCAATTAAATGGCATTGGAATCAATCTAGTAGTAGCGTTGGAACCATTCAAGAAATATTTTTGGAATCATGAGGAAAGGTATCGGAATCAATCAACGAAAACATTGCAACCAATCAAGGAACAGCATTGGAACAAATCTAGGAGTAGCATTGGAACCATTCAATAAATAGCAATGGAACCATTCAAGTAGCAGCATCGGAATTAATTAAGGAACAGCATTGGAACCAATTTAGGAAGGATTGGAACCATTCAAGGAATAGCATTGCGACCAATAATGGAATAGTATTGGAATCAGTCAAGGAAAGGTATTGAAACCATTCCAGGAATAAAAATGGAACCATTCAAAGAATGACATTGGAACTAATTAGGAATAAAGCAGACTTCCCAAAATTGAACTAATTTAAAGAGTACAAGGGGTTGCTGGTTGAACGTGACATGCTCAAGGAACAAAATAGGGAGCAAGTTTCCAAACAAAGCAGAGTTAAGCTATAAGCGTCAGATACAAAAAGTAATAATTCGGGGTAACATGCTGAGAGACCGACCGTTGCAACAAAAAAAGAGGACCTATATTCAATGAAGACAGAAGCAACTCTGCTAAATGCGTATGCAAAGGCGAGATAAAAGTTCAAATAAAATCGAGGTGATCTGAGGGAACCAATATGAACAATGTAGGGAAGAGGGGTGAAAACTGACGAATTTAGGTCAGGTATTTTTGACGCTAAGTCACCACTTGAAAATTATTTTTTTAGAAGAATTTGAACACCTTTCAAGGTTTTGATCCTGTCGAGGAATTGTAATAAAATAATTCGATTCGCGCCAACATTTAAAAGTGGGACAAAAAATTGCTCATGAAAAACGTCATTGACATCATTCTGATGTCTCAACTATCAAATACATTCCAACACTTAAAATAAATATACTATTCAACATAACTCTCTCAAATCCCCGCAATACTTGGAGGACAAAACCATTGTGCCCTAGAGCGGGTTCATCCAACTACGAAATGAGAAAATTCGTCAAAACAAACTTTTTCTTATAAGGCCGACAAATCACACGTCAAAAATAGTTCTTTCTACTGATGCTTCAGTTGAGTCGCGATTCACTCGACCTCTCAATGTTCGCATTTCGCCCCCCAAAAAGGAGGATAGAGTCCCGATTGTTATTCTTTCAGCACAAAAGCAAATAAAAACGTGGAATTAAATTTTGTCTTTGCTTCAGATCGTTTTTTCAATAAATGAACCCACCATGCTTATCTAATTTCTCAATATTTTTCTTAATATTATTTATCTATCATAATTTCTCACTGAGCTTTCGGTCGAATTTCAAATCTCTTCTCAGCTGGTTGGGTCTTCAAAAATTCATTTACTGGAAAATTCAGAAATTATCCGCTCAAAGACAGCCGTAACATTCTTTAGTTTTTAAAGGTAACAATTATTGCATTTCTCCTCAGTGTAGTTGCATATATTAAAAAATGTTGTCAACAAATATTAAAATTAACTACATCTAATCACTTGTTTAACTAAAGGCCGATAGATTTCATCTATCATAAATTACAAAATACAGATTTTGGGTGGACTTAAATGGATTTAAGTCCACCCAAAATCTTTACCAACAAGAGTATAGAACTGTTCATTATACGGCTGAAAGAATTCAGTCAGCTTATATATTGTGCTATTATAGAATCTGAGATGTTTTGTTCCTTTTGTTGATCCCAAACATTTCAAATCATTATTCGACAAAACTGGGCAAAAGAAACCTTTGGTTGAGCTAAATTGAAATTTATCGAGGTTGAAAAAGGAAGACAATTGGAGAAATTTCTCGAGAGGTTTCATTTCGTAAAAAGGATTTTCACGAACTAATTTGTCACCGTCAACGATATGAATTTGAGATTTAGGAAACCATTGCAGCCAATGAGTTAAGTACTTCACGTATAAACTTGGTTGTAAAACTTTGGCTGTTTTGTCGACCGTAGTATTGTCGTAAGTGAATAATTTTTCTTCCAAGGTCGGCGTCGTTCCTCCAGAATTGTGGAACAACTGTGTTTGGTCCGATAAAACCCTTTTCACCGGATTTCGTGCTAGTAGAATTAATTTTATTGATGAGTTGTAAGCTTGTACCCTTTCAGGAGTATTGTAATCAATGAAGTAGTAGGGCGACTTTTCTATAAGTACTTTGGCATCTTGAGATTCTATTTTTTTCGCATACCACTTGAGACCTCTGGAATAGTTTTCTTCTCGGTCGAAAAAATGAACTTCATTTGGAGCAATGGCTACTTCTGGGTGAATTTTGAGGAAATTTATAAGGGCTCTAGTTCCTGCTTTTTTGGCTCCAATAATTATTGTATTCGGTAAACAGCAGCCTCTGAACTCGGCAGCTTTCCAAAATGAATTTGACTTTTCTATTCGATTATTCATTTTTGATGTTACTGCATCATCACTTTTATTATAATGCTCGTGTGAAAGATTTGTATAGATTGGACTCCTGGAAATGCTCGTGTCAAATCTTGGATTCAATGAAGACTGTACTTTAGCTGTTGATTCTGGGTAAGGCATGATATAACTTGTAGAGAGACAATAATTGCTATTCTCGATGTACTGATAAGCGAAAACAAATGAGCACACAAAAACTGTCAAGAGGAAGCAAAGCATATGCTTTACTGGAATTTGTGGCGCTTGTGTACTCATTACAGTTTTTTAGCGAATTGTTTCTCATGCTATTTTGAAGGTGAGACAAAACCTGTGGAAGCAACACATTGAACATCTGCAAAATCAAATCTTCCCAGAGCAAAAACAACAGATATTTACCAATTAATACTATACTATAATGGGGTGGGGGAAGAATTTCGAGAGCGGATACACTGCGACAGAACCAAATTGCCTACCTTGTTGGTAGAGTCGATATCTATGAGTATTAACCCTCTATCTTCAGCACCATAAGACGGTTGAGCAAATTGCCGATTTAGATTGAAACCTGGTAAAAGTGTTTGAAATTCTTTTTGTCCTCGAAATCCTCCACATCACCCCCAATCAGAAAAAAAACATTTTCGAGATCAGCAGTGTAAAGGATTTCTTGCGGGTAATCTTTACCTTGAATACTGTCAATCAGATCCCGCTGGAAAGTCTGACCAAATTTTATCATAATTTTATGGTCCACCTAAATTAACGAGATTTAAGTTGATTAAAGAACAAGGTATCGAATAAATTCTTTTTTATTAACAAAACCTTCAGATGATCTATGGAACGTTTTAATGATGTTTCGTTTTAATGATTAACGTCGATTCTAAAGACAATGCAGGAAGCGGGCAAGAAAGCCATAGTTTCAGAACAGTTCAGATGTAAGAGTGGACGCGATAGTGGTTGCCTCTCCGATTGCGATTTAGCTGTAGCTGTCTTTGTTACCAGGTCTTCCATTAACAGGGGTCACGGTTTAAAGGATCTATTCTGTTTCGGCCTCCCCAGCTTAGTGAGCATAAATCTTTTATCACTCCCAAGCACACATGCTATCTTCTTATATAGCCTAATTGTTGTGATAAACTTATTAAATAGATTTGTTATGGCAAAATCCTTGTACTGGGGACCTCCAATGGGAGGGTTTTAGAGGCAAGGTTCGGGTATGGTTCGTTAGAGTCAAGGTCCGACTCATCACATCAGGTCGTATCATTCTAACAGATTTCTTTTTTAGAACAATTTCGTGTTTTTGAATGTTAGCAGGCTCCGTGAATGGGATGTTTTGATGCCAACCATCTTCCTTCATCACATCAGGTCGTAGCATTCTAATTGATTTCATTTTTAGAGCATTTTTTTGTGTTTTGAATGTTAGCAGGCTCTGTGAATGGGACGTTTTGATGCCTACCCTCTTCCCTCCAGCTGCTCGGACTTGGTCTTGGGTACTTCTCGTACCAAATATATAGACGAGGGTCAAGTAAAGGGTTGTGTTCACTCCTATCGAGGTGCTAAACTGCTAGATCTCTGTGATGTTATCAATAAATACCCAGACCAGAAGCTGAACACTGTTGTAGTAATTGCCGGCTTCAATGATCACCGTAGTAGTATTGAAACTTTCATAGAGCATTGGAAATTCCTCATTCAGCTGATTATTGTTAAATTTAGCCCAAATAATTTGATTGTTCCCAAAGTTATACCCACCAGCTGTAATCGCCTCATAAATAAGAAAATCAGTGCCCTTAACTACGCTTTGTATAATTATATTGATTCTTGTGCCCTAAAGTTGTTTATAGTTTCACCCTCATTTAGAAATGTTCTTGAACCTAACCTGTTCTGTAAAGACACCGTGCACTTCTCCTTTCATGGAAACCATGTTTTCACTATTATTCTGTTTAACATCATTCAATACTTTAAATATCGTTGCTGTTATTACTCTCCTGTAATTAACTTAATCTAGTCCCCCTCAGTGCAGCCGTCCCAACTCCTAGCCCCGCAGCTTGATGGCTGATCAAACCCATTGTCCACTCTGCAAGGGTCCCCTACGTAGGGGAGGCGTCTGGTGTCATACATGTTATAAATATTTGCACGTGAAATGCAGTGGTCTAGCCGCAGCGAAAGATTGGACCGAAAACTTCAGCTGCAAAAACTGCACTGAGATCACCGCAGCCACCGAAACAGCAATCGCAACGCCGGCACCACACAACGCTTTGACCCTTCCCGACACTGCACTCATAGATCCTGCAACATCGCACGCCCCCGAACGTTCCGTCGCAGCAGCATCGAATAATTTTTGGGACCACTTCCAGCCTCATCACGCGGTAAGAGTGCGCGAAATATACCGCGAGGTCGTCACTTGGAAGCCCTCGTTCTTCACGCTCGGTAAGAACAAGACAGGGGAACAGTTCGCCGAAGCCCTTCACAGTGTCCTCTCCCCGATTGCCGTAAACACGGATAGATCCGATATATCTCTGACCCTCTGTATGATACTTCCGCACCTAACCCTCAGTCGAACAAAGAACACGGACGATGGATCGAACAATAAGACCATCAAGCGTAGACTGCAAGCATGGTACAGCTGCAACTTCTCAGAACTGTTCTGTGAAGCGAAGGCAATCCAAATGAGAATGAATTCAAGGAACAAACAGCAGCACTCTGACCTCAAGATGTTCAATGATTCCATGTCTCGTGGTAAGATCAGTAATGCTATTCGCGTTCTTTCGGATGAGCACAAAGGCAGCGTGCTCGCACCTACCGATCTCGTAGACGGTAGACCGGTCCTCGAGATTTTACGCGACAAACATCCTGAAGGTCAACCCTTGGAGCCCAACTGCATTCAGAGCGAACATCCACGCACGCTTCCTTACCACCCTGCTGTCTTCGACAAAATCAGTGCCAGGCTCGTCCGAAAGCATGCAATGAAGACTCATGGCAGTGCCGGGCCTTCAGGTCTCGATGCCGATGACTGGCGTAGACTACTTTCTGCTTTCGGGCAAACCTCTACGAACCTGTGCAAGCTTGTTGCCAAGTTTGCTAAGAGGCTGGCCACGTCCATAATACCACCGGATGATTTGATTACATACAATGGTTGTCGACTAGTGGCTCTGGATAAATGTCCAGGTGTGAGACCTATTGGTATTGGTGAAGTAATGCGTCGCATCACCGGACGCATAATCGTCGACTGCATCAGGCAAGATCTAACATCCCTCGTTGGAAACATGCAACTGTGCCTGGGCCAAAAATGTGGCATAGAACATGCCATACATTCGCTTCGCCACAGTTTTGATGATCCCGAAAACGAAGCAATTCTTCTAATTGATGCCAAAAACGCTTTTAACGTGCTCAATAGACGAACAGCATTAGAGAACGTGAAAGCCTTATGCCCATATTTGCATGTTGCCTTACAGAATTCCTATAGCCACCCGTCTCATCTCTACATCGGTAAGTCGACCATACTGTCTCAGGAAGGTACGACACAAGGTGATCCCCTTGCGATGGCAATGTATGGAATCGCAATCCTACCCCTAATAACAAGACTTCATAATGACTCTTTGACACAAAAATGGTATGCTGATGATGGTAGCGTCGTCGGTAAGTTAGAAGATATCAGGGCACTCTTCGACAAGCTCACTGAGCTCGGTCGCAAGTATGGATATCTTGTCAATCCTCCGAAGTGTCAGTTGATAATTAAGCCAGGAGGCGAGCGCCAAGCGTCAACTGTGTTTGCAGGCACAAATATGGAAATCACGCAGGGCGCTCGAGTCCTGGGATCAGTTATCGGAAGCTCTGAGGCCAGTAAAAATTTCCTGAAAGATGCAGAAACTAAATACACAAAAAGTTTAGACAGACTTGGTCAATTTGCTCTCACCTCTCCCCAGAATGCCTATGCATGTTTGACGAAGGGGGTTCAAGAGAAGTTGAGCTTCCTCTCGCGTACTACACCTTCCATGGACGGGGTTCTGGACAAGGTGGAGGAGCGGCTTGGCCGAGTCATACCAAAAATCGTCGGCAAAGAAGTAATCCAAGAGGAAAGAGAACTTTTTTCTCTCCCTCTCAGAATGGGTGGGCTTAACATCGCCCTCCCACAAGATCTTCACAAAAATCTTGAGCAATCAGTTGAACTCTCAAGACCATTGGCGTCATTCAATAATATTCAACAATGTGAAGTAGAACAAACCAAGATCAGTCTCAGACAGAAAGCAGACAATCAACGTGAACTCATCTCGAAAAAATCCAAAATCAAAAACAATCTACCAGAAATGAAGTATACCATCCAGCTGGCCTCGGAGAAAGGAGCATCAAGCTGGCTTAACGCGCTTCCGTTGTCAGAACATGGTTTTGACCTCACGAAGACTGATTTCCGTGATGGAATAGCACTTCGCTACACCTGGGAAGCGAAGACACGCCAGCCATATGCTCATGCGGGAAAGAATTCAGCCTCACCCATGCCCTCCATTGCGCCAAAGGCGGATATACGCACCTACGACACAACGAAATTAGAGATGTGTTTGCAAACCTGATGGATGACTTTTGCCACGATGTACAGATAGAGCCAAAACTTCAGTCGCTCGATGGAGAAATTTTCTCGAGTAATTCCACCACCACTGATGATGACGCTCGACTGGACATCAAGGCAAACGGTCTGTGGGGCTCCCGCTTTAATCGCACTTTCTCCGATGTGAAGATTTTCAACCCTCATGCGAAGAGCTGCCCTAAGACCATAAAAGATGCATACAAATATCACGAGAGCATCAAGCGAAATAAGTACGAAGAGCGAATCCGCGAAACCGAACACAGCAGCTTCAATGCACTGGTTTTTGCTTGTTCGGGTGGTCCAGGTCCATCAGCATCGCGCGTTATGTGTTGCGGCTGCTCAAGAATCTCAGCGGAACCGATATATCACAGCCTGGTTCTCGAGTTTTACGCCGGCCTGGTTCTTCACTGGGTTCGATTGACTAACGATCTCGCTGAAATAATTAGTCGCTCGGCCGTATTAAAGGACTGTAACTTTAATTTTTTGTGATTGAAGTTAAGAAAATCCTTGGTGATAATCTATATCCAATCTCGTGCTGAAGTTTGTAAGGCTTCAGCCCAAAGCTAGTACTGTTGCTAACTTCTTGTTAAGAAAGCTCAACTAACTTATAACGCTCGAGATCTTAAGATCTAGCAAAACTTAGCGCAAAAGACTAAAGTTGATGAAGAATCAAATTATAGTCAATCTGAGAGCCAACTGCTCCTTGTAACAGTTTCTAATGGTTCTAAATACAATATGGTTTCACTATGCAAACAATTGGGTTAAAGTAAATAATCCGCTAAATATCATTTATAACATCATTGTCACTGATCTCTGATTGGTTAATCGAATAAAGTGATTTAAGTCAATGTTTACATAGTAAATGTCAAATTACCGCACTATTTGCTTTTGTTGACATAAGCACTGATGGTACATACGTAACTCTAAATGCCTCAAATGTATGACAAATGACCTTTAATAAACACTTAAGGGATCATAGAATTAACAATTTAGCAAAATTAACAATAAATGACAAAATATCCAAAAATGCACTTTTTTGCACCATATAAGTGCTAATAGCATCACTTGTAGGTATGATGCAAGGATGTTCGTTGGGTCCATGGATAGCTTAGGGGTTACCCTAACCGTGTGCTAAAACCTTGGGTTGCTCAGGTTTTCCCTTCCCAAAATCGGGGGGGGGTGGACAAATTTTCGGTCCCAACTTGTAAAAATTTTCAGTTTTGACCTTTTTTGAGTTTTGGCAAAATTTCAAGTTTCTGAGTTTTGATTTCATTTCTGTTGGTCTGATGGCTCATGCTTCTGTTCACTAGTGGCGCCAACATCGCCGGCCCTGTTTTCGATCTCGGAAACACCATCGTAGAAGACTGGCGCCAATTTCACCACCGGCCTGTTGAATTCGCCATGTGCCATCTTGACTCTCGCTGATCGTACGACTCCATCGTTGCCTTTGAAGACTTGGATGACTCGTCCCATCTTGTACTCACATCGTTTCACTGACTCGTCTACCATCCAACCAAGTTCTCCTTCTTTCAGGTTTCTCACATGTTCCTTTGACCACTTTGACCTCTGATTCCATTGTGGAAGATATTCACGAGTCCATCTCTTCCAGATCATGTCCGCATATGCTTGAGCCGTTTTGAATGATTTTCTGAGATCATGGTAGCGTTCACTGGATGGCATAAATGGTGCACTTGCGTTTTCTCGTCCTAGCAGGAAGTGATTGGGTGTAAGAGCTGTCAAATCCTCTGGATCGTCACTTACTGCTGTCAGGGGTCTTGCGTTGAGAGTTTGCTCTACAAGACACATTGTTGTGCTGAGTACCTTGTCAGTGAGGCTTCTGTTGTCCAAGATTGCAATCATGACCTTCTTGCAACTTTGAACCAGTCTTTCCCAGATTCCACCAAAGTGAGGAGCTCCGGGAGGGTTGAATTTCCAAACAATCTTTTTCTGTGCTAAGTCACTTTCAATCTTAGCTTTGTCCCATTCGTCCATGAATGCTTTGAGTTCCTTGGCTGCTCCAACGAAGTTCGTGCCGTTGTCGCTGATGATGGTACTTGGGTAGCCACGTCGTGCGATGAATCTTGTCACTGCCGCTAGACATGACTCGGTGTCCAATGACTGTGCAACTTCGATGTGTACTGCTCTGGTTGTCAGACAAGTGAAGAGGCAGCACCATCTCTTCAATGTACGTCGTAGGAACTTCACTTCTATGGGTCCGAAGTAGTCAACTCCGGTATGGGTGAATGGGAACACATGTTCATCAAGTCGTTCTCGTGGTAGATCCGCCATCGGTGGGTGAATGGGGTTGGCGTTCCTGTGTCTGCATTTGATACATCTCGACTTGATTTTTCTTAATGCATTTCTCAGTCCGATGATCCAGTATTCTTGTTGGAGCATGTTCCTCACATATTCTGTGCCCTCATGTAGGTTGTCTCGATGTGCTTTCTCCAACAGAAGCTGTACAACTGGATGTTTCGCGGTTAACAATATTGGGTGTTTTGCATTGTAGTCCAGGTTTGAATGCTTCAGTCGGCCTTTCACTCTAATTGTTCCATCTTCCTCTATGAAGGGTGACAATTTGGCAATGTTTAAAACTTTGGAGATTTCTTTGCTGTTTGATATAGACTTCGAAACATTCGTGAAGCTTTCGTTTTTAACAAATCGAAACAGTATTTGCTCTGCTTGATGAATCTCGTCTGCTTTGAGGGGACCCTTCTGTTTTGTCTTGAACCTCATGCAATAGGCAATAAAATTTCTAATTCGTTTGAAGGAACTGTATCGTCTCCAGTCAAATAGTTGCTCTAGTTTTGTTTCTGTTGCTACAGTACTCGTAACTTGCTCAGGTTCGAGTTCGTTCACTTGGCACCACGGCTTTGGCCACTTTTCTTCATCTGCCTGAAGCCATGCCGGCCCGTTTAGCCATGCGGACTCCTTGAGGCCTTCGATGGACATTCCTCGGGTTCCGATGTCGGCAGGGTTTTCAACACCTTTGACGTGTCTCCATTGATCCATCGATGAGTTTTCCAGTATTTCAGCTGCTCTGTTTGCAACGAATACTTGTTGTTTCTTGTGCGCTGCCTGTAGCCACTGTAGCACTGTTGATGAGTCGGTCCAATGATAGATTTTGCCGATTTTGACATCATGTTCATTGAGTACCTGCCTTCTGAGACGAACTCCGTAGACTGCGGCTTGAAGTTCTAATTTCGGTACCGTCATATGTCTGATGGGTGCCACACGGCATTTCCCTATTACATATGTCAGTTTTAGCGTTGCTTCATCTTGCAGATATGCCACGATGCACATCGCTTCCTCTGATGCATCTGTAAAAATGTGAAGTCTCAAATTTGAACATCCATTTTCGAAATAAAGTCGATTTATCGACATCGTCCTTATTTCTCTCAACTCAGAGCACCAATCACTGAACAGTTTTGAGTGTTCTGCTGACAACTCTTTGTCCCATGCTTGTCCCATTTCTGCCCAAATGCTTTTGAGAAGAAATCGCATTCGTATGGTGAAAGGTGAACATATTCCAAGTGGGTCGAACACTGCTGAGACAAAGGATAGGACAATTCTCTGAGTTATTTTTGCTGGAACTTCTTGCTCAGTTCCACGACAGACAATGAGACTGTCTGTGTCCACATTCCAGTTGAGTCCTAGGATTGAAGATGATTGTGGTTCTGCTTCGAAAGTTTTCACAACTTTCGTTGATCTGTCTGTCTCTGGAATGTGTGACTTGACTTCATCGTCACTTGCTATCCATTTCGTCAGCTTGAAACCACCTTTGATGAGGATGTCTCTGACTTTCTGATAAATTTCAATCGCTTCTTGAGGTGTTCTGACTGACTTGAGGAAGTCGTCCATGTAGAAGTTTCGCTGAACCACTTTGACAAGATTTTCGTCGTTGACTGCATTATCTTTCGCCACTTGGTGCAAGGCGTAATTTGCACAAGTCGGCGAGCTTTTCGCCCCAAAAACGTGTCGTGTGTACTCGTAGACTTCTATCCTCCGCTCTGGATCTTCTCTCCAGAGGAATCGTAAACATCGGCTGTCATCTTTTGGGACAGCTACTTGAAGAAACATTGCTTCTATGTCGGCTGATAAGGCTATTTGGTGTTCTCGGAAGCGAAAGATGATTCCGATCAAACTCTGCAGCAGGTCTGGCCCAGGTAGAAGTTTGTCGTTTAGGGCTACACCTTGATGCTTCGCTGCTGCGTTGCACACTCTTCTGACTTTTTCGGGTTTGTGCGGGTTTATGACAGGATGATGTGGTAAATACCATTGCAGTTTGTCTTTGGTTTCATTCAGTTCAGCTTGATCTACTTTCCGAACGTATCCAGCGTTGACATCTGTGTCAATGGTTTCTTGGTAGCGCTTCTTTAGCGCCTCGTCTTTCTGCAGGCGTCGTTCTAAGGACTTGAGTTGCCCCATTGCAGAGTAGAAGTTGTTTGGTAACTTCACTTCGTCCTCTCGCCACAGAAGTCCAACTTCGTATCTTTCACCATTGAATCGTGTTGTTTGTTCCAACGTCTTGATTGCTCGTTGTTCTTCTTTCGAATGTCCAGTGACATCGCAGTTTGAAGCATAGGACTCGATATTCCACCACTTACTCAACTGGTTTGCTAATTTGTCATCTGCAATTGATGTTGCTGTTGTGGCAAGAGTTGCTGCTTGCTTCGCTGGTAGGGGTCCATTTAAAGCCCAACCAATCTTTGATTTCACTGCCCATGGTGCAGTTTTGTCTTCTGACTTCTTGAATTCAAAAGGGTGATGAATGTCGTAGCAATCTTGTCCAAGAATCACTTGAACATCATTTAGATTGTAGCTTTGATCTGGCAAGTTCCTCAGATGTGGGTAACGGTCTTTCAATTCTTGCAACTCTACAATCTGGTCACCCAATTTCAGTTTTTCGTGTACGTAGAACTGCACTGTTGTCAATGGTCGAGACTTCTCATGCGCTGAAACAGCTATTGGCACTATTTCAGTCTTTACATCCTGTGATCCATGGATCCCTGCTACTGATAGAGATGCTTTTCTGCCTTGGAGATGGAGTTTTGACACCACTGATTTGTCCACAAACGAGATTGAGGATCCTGAATCACACATTGCTAGTACATTTAGGCTTAAGTCTCTGTTAGTCAGCTTGATTCGTACCACTGGAAGTCCTCCTTGGGTGATGTTAGTTGCTACTGCCGTTGTAGCATCTGAGACATTCCTTGTAGTCTCCTTCTTCGGTAGTTTGCTGTGCAAAAGCCTGTTGTGCCGCCTTCCACAGCTGGGTACGCTGCAGGTCCTGCTTCTGCAGTCCTTCGACATATGACCTGGTTTCAAGCAATTGAAACACAGTCGGAACTTCTGGACATGCTCTCGTCGTTCATTTACTTTCAGTGACTTAAACTTTTCACACGTCCAAATAGGATGTTGCCCGTCTTTGAAGGGACATTCGAAATTCTTGGGTTTGCTTGACTCTTCAGCGTTTGAAGCAAAGGTACTCGTCTTCGGTTTATCATGGCTTTGAAATTTGTTTCTGTCAAACGACGAGTTTGTCTGTGCTAACAAATTCTCATGAATTGTAGATTTGGAGGCAAGCCACTCTTTGAAAATAATCAGGTTACCTCTCAGTAGTCGACGATCTTGCATATACTGCAACCACTGTTCTCTCAGTTGCGGAGAAAGTTTTCTGGTTGTCGAACTTAGCACTGCTTCTGCTTCTAGGTCTGATGTGTATCCAAGTTGGGTCAAGGTGTTCACCACATTTGTAACCACATTTGCGAATTTGACAATGCTCGTAGAATCGTCATGTCGAACTGGAGGATGAGTTAGTATTTTCTTGAATTGCGCGTTGACGATGAAATCTGATCTTCCATACTTCTCACAGAGTATATCCCAAGCATGATAGTATGATTGCGAGCTGAATCCCATTCCCGATATTGCTGCTTTTGCTTGACCCGTGAGACTGGTCTTGAGGTATTGCATCTTTTCTGTATCGCTGATTGGCTTTTGATGAACAACAACATCAAAAAGACCTGACCACTCTGGCCACTCCAGAGGATCTCCTGAAAACTCAGTCAGTTTTAGTTTTGGCAAGCCGCTGGCACCACTGCTTGGTACTGGTTGGTAGATCACTTGGGGAGTGGTGTGATTCATTGTGCTCCTGTTTCTGCTCTCGGCAGACCTGTTCCGAAAGTTGTTATTGGGACTCTGACTCCTGTTTCTGTATTGAACTGCTGACGTTCGCTGCTGCTGAAACGTCGTCCTTGTCAACGGCGGTGCTGGTGGGTCCGTTACTCTAATTGATTTACGGACTTCTGGTTTCTTGAGAATGCTCGGTTCTGTTAGTTGGGTTGAGAAAAGCCTTTCGCCTGGGTGGAACAGTGGGGTAGTTTTCGGGTAGGTGCTGAAACGTTTGTCAGCTCTGTCCTTAGTGACATTCGTTGGAGGGTCGATAACAACATTTGGAGATAGTGGTCGTTGAGGGACAGACTGTTGAGCCCCTGCTTCTGCCCACCTCTCTATTCTTTCTTGATTTCGTTTTGATCCAACACTTTCTATCTCATCTGCCACTGATCCGGATGCTCTTGAGCTTCCTTTGGTCAGCTCAAGTTTCAGACGTCTTTGTTCTTCTTCTTCCTCTGCTTTCCTTCTTTCGTTTTCAAGAGCTCGCTCATGCTGTCGAAAACGCAGTTCGTCTTCTTGCTGTTGCATCCTCAGACGTAACTCTTGCTCTTGTTGCTGCTGTTGCTGTTGTAAACGTAACTCTTCTTGCTGGCGACGAAGTTCTATTTCCTCACGCTCTTGCTCTAACTCCAACTGGCGCTCTCGCAGTTGTTGCTCTGTTTCTTTCTTTGCTCTTAGGTTTTCGAGCTCCATTTCTTCAATCTGTCGCCTTCTCGATGATCGCGAGTTGGCGATACTGGGTTGTTTTCTGTTTCCATGTGTAGCAGAACGCTTGGAAGAGACCTCGGCGTTCTCCTCAGCATTTTCTATTGCTCCATTACCTGTATCAATTACAGTTTCGTCGTTTGGGTCTTTGTCACCAGCCGATGTAGTTGACACTAAAGATGTTTGATTTCCACAATCCTTGCTGAACCTGTACTGGTTGATCAGGTCTTGATATTGACTTCTCGTTTTACTCTGCTGTTGTCGGTTGTCTTCCAAGTCGTCGTACGTCCTGAAGAAACATCGATAAGCACTTTCGGCTGTCATTGTTTTGTTTTATGTTAGGTAGCCTTCTAGCTCGTTGAGGTGTCTGGAGAAGGACTTGAGTAGGTCAGCTTGCTCTTTCTCTAACGTCTTGAGTTGACCACTCGCCTTCCAATCAGCTGTCTTCCAGTGTCTGTTGGGACTTTTGCTGGCCATCGTTGCTGATTTTGTTTTGGTCCACCAGGTTGAATCGAAGATTCCTTTCTGTTCGTGTCACTGCTGTTGATGTGGTCCGGGTCGGCGGACCAAATGTTGCGGCTGCTCAAGAATCTCAGCGGAACCGATATATCACAGCCTGGTTCTCGAGTTTTACGCCGGCCTGGTTCTTCACTGGGTTCGATTGACTAACGATCTCGCTGAAATAATTAGTCGCTCGGCCGTATTAAAGGACTGTAACTTTAATTTTTTGTGATTGAAGTTAAGAAAATCCTTGGTGATAATCTATATCCAATCTCGTGCTGAAGTTTGTAAGGCTTCAGCCCAAAGCTAGTACTGTTGCTAACTTCTTGTTAAGAAAGCTCAACTAACTTATAACGCTCGAGATCTTAAGATCTAGCAAAACTTAGCGCAAAAGACTAAAGTTGATGAAGAATCAAATTATAGTCAATCTGAGAGCCAACTGCTCCTTGTAACAGTTTCTAATTGTTCTAAATACAATATGGTTTCACTATGCAAACAATCGGGTTAAAGTAAATAATCCGCTAAATATCATTTATAACATCATTGTCACTGATCTCTGATTGGTTAATCGAATAAAGTGATTTAAGTCAAAGTTTACATAGTAAATGTCAAATTACCGCACTATTTGCTTTTGTTGACATAAGCACTGATGGTACATACGTAACTCTAAATGCCTCAAATGTATGACAAATGACCTTTAATAAACACTTAAGGGATCATAGAATTAACAATTTAGCAAAATTAACAATAAATGACAAAATATCCAAAAATGCACTTTTTTGCACCATATAAGTGCTAATAGCATCACTTGTAGGTATGATGCAAGGATGTTCGTTGGGTTCATGGATAGCTTAGGGGTTACCCTAACCGTGTGCTAAAACCTTGGGTTGCTCAGGTTTTCCCTTCCCAAAATCGGGGGGGGGGGGGTGGACAAATTTTCGGTCCCAACTTGTAAAAATTTTCAGTTTTGACCTTTTTTGAGTTTTGGCAAAATTTCAAGTTTCTGAGTTTTGATTTCAATTCTGTTGGTCTGATGGCTCATGCTTCTGTTCACTAGTGGCGCCAACATTATGAAACAACTCGCAAACAAGATCAGCGAAAAGCGCGGAGAGCCGTACGCCGACACTATAAGCTACATCTGAACGAATATCAGCTTCGCACTTCTGAGGAGCTGTGTTCTCTACTTGAGGGGATGTCGTGCCCTCAAGCCTCGTGTTCTCAGTGAGACTTCGATTAGCGCCGTCGTGGAGGAGGGAAGGCTGCACTGAGTGTCTGGCTGCTTATCTTTATTCATTTGCTTATTCCTTGATGTTCCATTTTTATTTTAATCCTTCCATTCTAGTTCCCTATGTGTGCTATATATATATATATATATATATATATATATATATATATAGATATATAGGTGCTTTCCTCTCCACTTGTCATTTATTTTTGTGACTGGGCCGTCTTTACACTGTCTGGAGGGGAACAGCTTGGAGTGCAGCATCCGGCTACTAAGTGCTACTCATCATGCCCTATTTTTCGACCTACATCCATCGATGCCGGATGGTGTACACGGCCCTTTTAAGAGTGATAGAGGAGATGATATAACAACATATAATTTGTAAATGGGGGTCAGAATAGATCTGGTTTAAATAGTTCAGTATTTTTCCTTCGCAAGTATCGGTGCGATCTCGTTCGGACGATAAGTTTCGGACTCCTACGCAGAGCAATTAGGGTTCAGAGGCTGCCGTGGTACTCTGGAAGGTTGTTTTGCGTGAGCGGAGGCTACACGGCAAATTAAAATTTTAATAAATTATTATTATTATTATGACTTCGTGGATATGCCACTGGGATGTTATTCCCGCTGTTAGGTTCTAGGATGGGCACCACAGTTTTCACAGATACAAATGAATGTCCATGTGCAAGGATTCTGCTCATTCCAGTTCCTTTCCAAATAGCTCCACATGTTCAATGAGTTTCCTCTTCAGTTGCTGCTCACAGAAGAAGTCAATCACTTTCTGGATGACGTTCACTCGGAACCCCGTTCTGTACCAGAAGTTCAATCTCTGAACCTCATATTTGGCCTCTGGGAGTGCAACTCTTTTCCTTCTGTCCTCTCCAACAACTCGGATTTCTAAGAATTCCACATCATACTTGCCGCTCAGAAGGCTACTAAACATCAACAGATCTTTCAATACTTTAAAATAAAGTGGTGGTAGTAGATTCGATTTTAAAATAGCGTCCTTGTAGTCAATACTCCCGCAGATCCATCTCATTGCTTTCTTGTGGAAGGATTCCATGATCAGGTATTCAGATTTTCTAAGTTCCCAGCATTCCGATGAGAAGAGCAGTATTGATGAAAGAATGGCTCTATACAAGTGTACTTTTGATTCCTGTGGTAAAGCCATAGAAGTGTTTCGTCGCAGATGACTTCACTGCTTTGCCGACTCGGTGTTTAGCATGGTCTCCCCAGTTTAGATGCCGATTTACAATCAGACCAACATCTTTAACGAGGTCCTTACTTTCAATCGGGTTATTACCAAGCATGAACTGCATCTGGTTCAGAGTCTTTGGTCGATTTCCAACTTTGAATTCGGTTACAGAGCATTTCTTACTAATGAACAACAGATGATTTTGAGCACTCCAATAGTGTAAGTTATTTATGTCCTCCTGTAGCTTCTGTACTGAGGTGTCATCTCCGTTGAATATCACCTTGAGATCATCTGCAAAGAGCAGGGCAAGTGAAGAAAAAACAACATTGGGAAGGTCATTTATGTATATCAAGAATAGGAGCGGGCCAAGGACAGATCCTTGGGGAACGCCTGCTGTGATCTCGAGGGGTTCGCTTTTAACATTGATGATTTTAACTTTTTGGGTTCTACCGCTTAAGGAGTCACGTACCAATTCAAATACTCCCTCAGACAAATCAAATTGTAGTAATTTCCGTAGGAGCTGGCTGTATTTGATCTTATCGAAGGCTTTTGAAAAGTCAAATAGGACAAGAAAGTTCAAGGAATGTGCAGATCCAATCATTTTGTAGATTTGGGTCAAGCTGTAGAGTAATTGAACTACAACAGAACGTTTCGTTCGGAATCCGTATTGGTAATTACTTATCTTTGCTCCGAAGGCTTTCATCAGTGCTCGAAACATGAACTTCTCGAATGGTTTTGAGACTATGTCCAGCAGTGTCACAGGACGGTAGTTGGATACTTCTTTTCTATCATTGTCTTTGAATATGGGTGATACGATGCCAATTTTCCATTCCGACGGAAACTTCCTTAGTCGCTTGATGTTCGCAAACAGTTTTTTCAACGATGAGACTACCACTTTGAAAGTTTTCTTCAGGAATACTGGTGGGATTTCATCGTTTCCGAGGCTTTTGTTTGGCTCTAATCGCTCCATTTCAGCCCTGATCTCCGCTTCACTGGATTCCAGCTGGATGCTGCCAAAGTGATGTCCACTTGGAGGTTCGCAGTACACGTAATCATCATCTGTTACAACAGATGCGAAATATGAATTGAAGAATTTCGCTTTTTCTTCATCCGATCTTGCTTCACAGTTAGTGGCTTCTGATTGAATCATGGGTGGCAAGTTGTCTCTCTTCAAACTTTGCAAGTACTTGAATATTTTCTGCTTGTTTCTCGTGGCGAAGAGAGATTTCTCATACTCAGCTCGATTTTCGTCTTGCATTCTTTCGCAAATTTGCGACAGTAGTAATAACTTCCTTGATTGCTGAGAACCTTTCTTGGCAATTTTCCTTCGCTCTGTCGCCAGTTGGTTAAGATGATGAGAAGTTTCCTGGGTGATCCACGCTGGATAGCTTTGGCGTTTCTTCGTTCTTTTTGGGGTGTGCCTGTCAATCAGCTCGAATAACCATTTGTATGATAACTTTATTTTCATAGTCATTGGATGATTGAAAGGCTCCCCAATCAGTTTCGGGCATGTTGAAATCTCCTGTTAGAATTAGATCTCCAATACAATGGCGTTCCAAGAAAGAGAACATGTCTCCGATATGCTCTGGCGGGATCTGGTACTTACTACCTTTTTGGGGATTGTATAAAACTGCAATCCAGCACGGTTTGTTAGTCTCGATTTTAACAATTTTAGCGATGTTTGGATGCTCGGGGGAAGGCTGCTAATATCTATTTCTGTGTGCTTTATTTCATTTCTAATTGCAATCAGAACTCCACCGTATGCTGATATATCTCTTACGGCTCTGCGGTCTACTCTCACAATGTTGTAGTCTGGAAGAAAGAGTTCACTATTCCTGACATCTGGCGTCAGCCAGGTTTCAGTCAGGTGTACTATGTCGTGATGAAGTCAACAAGTCGGAGTCTTTTCTTCAAGTCTAACAGACTACGCACATTGAAGAGTAATACTTTGTAAGCGGTACCTAGTCAGAGCTCCCCAGCTTGTGGGTGCTCTGGCTTGCGGTGTCGCTGAATCTTTAGTTGTGCTGCGCTGCCTGTCACCGTATAGCGGAAATTTTCAACTTCATCTCCATCTTTTCGTTTAGCTTCTTCTATCAAAGCCCGGATGTTTTCCCTGGATTCTTTAGAGTAATCGTGGGATACACTTATACTAGTGTATTCCTCAATCTGGCACTGTTTCAAATTCCTCAATGGTCGAAAAATTTGAGCTTTTTCATCTCTGCTCGTAAGGATTAGTTTCATAGATCTTGGTCTTACGTTCTCCTCAGTACTCGCTTTTCCTAGCCGGATTGCTTTCTCCACTGCCGGCAGGCGATCTGCGGGTATTTTGAGGCCTTCGACACAAAAGTCGTTAAATTTTTGAATATCGTCGTCCTCACGCTCCTTCGCGTTCTGTTTTTCTGCTTTCAGGCACATTGAAAAGCACCAGGTTGCTCTCGCGCTTCTCCAGGTCTTCCTTTTCACGGTCTTGTTGAGCAAGAGTCTCCTTCATTATTTTCTTCATGCCGTGTGCTGGCTGATTTGGCGGTGCTTTTGTCCAAGCATTTTTTATCACAGTTGGCATCTCCTCTTGTTTTGTCATTAACTCACTTATTTTCGTTTCGAAGCTTGTTTCAATCTTCTTGAGTTGGGCTTCAAAACTCTGTGGCATCTTCCGTTGCACCTCTTGAGTTGAAGTTTGGTTTTCTGTTATATGTTTTTCTATTGTTTCTAGTTTTCCTCGAATGGAATCCTGATCCTGATCTTGAACTCCCTCTCTGATTGCTCTCCTCCCGGGCTCGTTGCAGGTTTTGCACAGTCGTATCAGCCCTGTTGATTTTGGCAGGGCCCGTAGAATGTTAGTTGCAATTCCAGAGCTTTCCCCAGCGTGATACCTTTCGTCACATTGGAAACATTGTATCGATCCGTCTTTGCACTCAGTTTTACATTCGCCGCAAGGAAACTTAACTGACATTGTTTTTGTTTTCTCAGCCATCTCACTTATCTTTATTTCTTAGAAGACACACACTTAGGACCTCAAAACTCTAGCCACTCCCAACCAATTAAGGTCACGCAGTCACTATCTGAGTAATGAGATAAATACTGCTTTAGCCACTCCCAACCAATGAAGGTTGCAAAGTCACTGCAGTATTTAATGATCCTAATTATTGAGCCACTCCCAACCAGTGAAGAGTCATGGAGTCACTATCTAAATTGAGCCACTCCCAACCAGTGAAGGTCACGGAGTCACTCAAAGAAAAGGCTTACCTTAGTGAAGTGTCTGCTGTTTTCGTTTTGCACGCTCACGCTCGTTCTTCGACTTCTTCTTCTTCTTCTTCTTGGGCCTCTCTGCTTGCTTCTGCTCGCGTTCCTCCTCCTTGTCTGTTTTGGTCTTATCCCTTTCTTTCGTTTGTAGAGTCTTGTCAAGTCGTCTCTGTTTCTCCAAATGGTGGATAGAAGGCGGGCTTCGAGTTCGACAGAGGGGTGGATCTGTCTGAGGTCTTCAAGGACCTTGGTGTCGTTACTTTTTCGGCGCGAGACAAGGGTGCTCTGGGCTTTCAACACTTTGATCTGAGTTTTCAGTAATTCGGGAAAGATGTCGATGGTACCTTCTCGTCGCGTGTACACAATCGCCTCGATTCGGTCTCGGTAATTCCTCAATGCTTCTAACAAGTCCTCTACGCTCGACGCGGTGTTGTTGTTACTGCGATGCTTCGTGATTGTATTGCTTATCACGTCGTGCCAGATAACGATCTTCGATTTCCTGGCTAGAACACCCCTGCCTTCTAGAAGATTTTGCAAAATCTTTTCTTGCGTTTCGATTGAAACTTAACACGCCAATAAGCCTGTAGCACCTTCCGAAAAATGCTCGTCGTCTCTGATAGGTAATGCACTTGATAGTATTGTTCAGAGAGCTTGCTCCAATAATATATACCATAAATGCTGGCCTCTAAAATCCCTCACGCAAGCGCTTGGGTTCTGCATTTTCTGTATCCGGTCTTAACAATCGCTTCCTGAAACTATTAAATCAACCTTTTGACGAGATTTTCCACGAGCCTAGCATATTGCGGTAAGATTAAAATATTGCGTTAATGCGTTAATATATATACGCTGCTGTGATGTTTCATAGTGCAGGCTAACTGTTCCGTCACCGCCTTTTAATTAAAATTTTAACAGCTAGGCTGTATAATCAGGTTAACGAATTTGTACAATAAAAATTTTTTGAACGGTACACAGTTTGGATTTCAAAAACATGTCTTCTACAGATGCTGTTTTAAAGTTAATCGAAGCATTACAAGAGAACTATGATAAATTAAGAATTTCAGTTGCTGTTTTTATTGATCTAGCTAAAGCATTTAATTCAATATCGCACGAAATTTCAAAAAGATTGAAGCTTACGGTTTTTCAGAAAGTGCAGTTGATTTAATTGCTTCATTTCTTAAAAACAGAAAGCAGTGTGTTAAGATAAATGATGTTTACTCAGAATGGTTGGAAACAAATCACGGTGTTACTCAGGGTACGGTTTTAGGGCCACTAGTTTTTCTTCTCTATATTAATGATTTTCGAGAAAAGGTACAAGGAAACTTCGACATAATTCAATTTGCTAATGACACAAGTTTCCATTTTAGCAGAAACAATGTCAGCGAACAAGAAAAAAATTTTGAAATACTGGAGAAAACAGATAATTATCTAAGCAAAACAAATTAACCATGAATACCGGTAACACTGAACTTCTTCGCGTCTCGAAGCAAATGAAAAT
This sequence comes from Convolutriloba macropyga, assembly GCF_964194025.1. Taxonomy (NCBI): domain Eukaryota; kingdom Metazoa; phylum Xenacoelomorpha; order Acoela; family Convolutidae; genus Convolutriloba; species Convolutriloba macropyga. The sequence continues at coordinate 4,469,510 of NC_134478.1, read as the reverse complement.
TTTGATCCAGTACTTTTTCGGCGACAAGAAATTAAGCCACAAAGTCACTGCAGGTACTTGGGTATAATGAATGATTCTAAATTAAACTTTCATGTACAACTCAACAAAGTCCTATCAAATATGGCCACAGCGATTAGTTCCATATACCTTATACGTTATCAGTTACCTCTTAAAGCGCGAATGATGCTATTCAAATCCCTAGTCCTTTCTCATTTAACTTTCAGTGCTCTATTTTTTCAGAACTTGAAATTCTCTGCAATGCAGCGAATTAATCGACAAATCAATTGGGGAATTAAAGTTTGCTATATGAGAAAAAAATTTGAGAGATCTAGAGATCTCTTATTAAAATTGGATGTTTTACCTGGGGGGGGGGGTTTAATAAGCCAGATGAGTGTTTCAAAACTAAGGAATGATATTTCAATATCAAAATCAGAGGGCATTGAGAGTTTTTTTCCATGTAATAATGTCTTAGTAAGAAAGCACAACAGAACTGAACAGCTAATTCTCCTAAGGTCGAGCAGTCAATCATTACAAAAAAGAAGCTTCCAAAAATTGAATAAACTTCAGCGTGATGACCGGACTATCAGACCACGCTCACAGTTTAAACGCATAATAAAACAGCATCTGCTTCAACAATTCGAACTTGTACCGTTGGAGAGGAATGTTGGTGGCTTTAAAAGCTTTTTTTAGCTTTAAAAAAACGGAAACACTAATTTTGATTTATAGCATTGTACAAATTTTGTATATAAAATTTTGAACTTGGGTTATATTTAACCCCTGGGTTATATTTTCAATTTACTTAACTAACAAAAAATGAAAGAGGACACGGAATGAGAAGAGATTTTTGCAAGTTTTCTTGCTGTATTCGATCTAAGTTGTATACACTCCAATTTTAAGTTGTCAAAACTTCCTAAACTGATGATGCTATTTATAGAAAAAACGTTTGTTTCAATTAATTAATTATAATTGAGTTAGTCTTTTTACAAAGAAGCAAAGAAGCCAATTTAAGTAATGACAAAAAAAATTTTGTCAGACAAAATAAGAAATTTAAAGAAAAAAATTTTAAAAACGTAACTAAAAAAACGAGAAATTTTGAAAAAGAACAATAGAACCCTTTCAAAATAATCCGTGTTCTGAAGATTACAAGCTCTCTTTGTGAATGTTCCAATTTTAGAGAACTCTTGAATTCAAGGAAGTGTTAATTTTCATTTGTGTGAAATTATTATTATTTTAGATTTAACGAGATTTTGAAGTAGAGAAGGAAGCGTTTAAAATCTAATCAAAAGTCATGATCTATGAACTTATGGTTTTGCCGGTTAAGCTTCCGGTTGTACTCAAAATTTATTTCCTGATATTATCTTGGTGACACAGAGGAAAGTTTCTCTTCTTGTAAAAAGCTAGATTGGAATGGATCAGTTCAACCAAGTCGACATCATCAACGTCTTCTACAAGTTTCTTTATTGCTTTTCAATTTCAATGCTCTTACTGCTATAGAATCACCGGAACGCTTTTGCCAATGTTTCCTGTGAATTGCTATAACACAGATGCTTAAGCCGATCGTCTGTCTGGAAAACAGTTGATTATGCCCCATGTACATATCGATCACTTGATCAGATTGACTTTTACTTGTTTCTAGGCTTTCTAGTGTGTCCTTAGTCCCACTCTGGAGGCTTCCAAATGTTTTGGGCTCGTGTTTAATTGTTAACAAACAAATTGTCTATACCCTTAGTCTATACGAAAGAATTTTCTTTTTTTTTGTAGTTTTGGTCAAATTGATTTCGCTATCAGAGAGATTGGCAACCGTTTTTGGACTCCTTATTTTTTTAACGAAACTGAGCGGTCAACTATCTGTTTGCCAGAGCAATTTCAAAGTCCTCGAGGTCTTGATCTAAGCCTTGTCTTTTGGCTGTCTCTTCCCAAATTGATTTTTCTTTCAAAAAAATTTATCCAACGTCGTATTTTTCTGACAAAACAATAATATCCAAAATATAGAATTAAAATACAATTTTCTTCTTTTTCAATGAAAAACGACAAATTTCTCTTGTTTCTATTACAGAGTAGTATCTTATTGTACAAATCTCGTACGCTTTTTTGTTCATTAGGAATGTCTTCAACCCATAGCAATGAAACATAGGTTGTCTATACCCCATAGCAATGGCTTTCTTAGTGACTAATAACTCACTGAGAAACTCTGCTGGGTGAGGTTTAACTTAAACTAACAGCTTTATGTCTGCAGAATTTTTTACCGATAGGTTATTATCAGCTATAACTCTGTTGTTACATGAAAGTTTTTTTTGCGATTCCTAATTACTTCATGAATTGAAAAAGTTGTGGATAATCTAGTAATGCTGCTATAAACAAGATTTACTTATAATAGCTCTGGTAAGGTAATTCGATATTGAAGCATTCTGTTGTATAGTTTTGCGTTCGAGCGGTAATTTTATATACGCTGCTTTGATGTTTCGATTTTAAGAACCCTTGAATTAAAGGAAGTGTTAATTTTTTTTTGGGTGAAATTATTAACATATCAGATTTAACGAGAATGCGAAATCTAGAAGACAGCGTTTAAAATCTAATCAAAAGTCATAATCTATGAATTTCTGCTTTTGCCAGTTAAGCTTCCCGCTGTACTCAAAATTTACTTCTTGACATTATCTTGGTGAGCCGGAGGAATATCTCTGTTTTGAAAAAAGCGGTAATTGGAGTTCTTGATTGTCAGATTTTTTTATTAGGCAGAGTACAATTTAAAAGTGTTATAAATTTTATTCGAGAGACCTTCCCAAAAGGATTATCTGTGTGGTACGGTTGTACCATAATTTAGTTCTCATTTATTAAAATGTACTTAATTATTCTATACTTGTCTTTGTATAACTAAAAGTCAATGTTCACATAATTATAAATTACCGCCGACTAAAAAGTCATTATTTCATACTGTTCACACCTCCCACTTTTACTCAACTATTCATTCTTTTGAATCTTCTTATTGAATTCAGTCGTTCGCAATCTAATCTCTTTTCCACTAGATAAAATCTTAGCGGATTTGAAGGAGAAATCCATCCTCATTTAATCTGTCTACATTCACACCGCGATTGTAGTCAATTCTAAAAGTAACAATCCATTTGACGTTGGAAACTTGGATTCGCACCTCAAATCCATACATCTAAATCTACGTGGATTCACAGCACGATTGTACCCTATAGTCAGGGTTATCACATGGCGCAGTCAGCTACAAAAGAACGCGCACTCTTGGGAATCGAGCCCATTTGGGAAAAACCGACGTTGGAACCTCCACTGCAATGGGACAGATGGCAGGTCATGTTAAAGTTAGCCATCATGGCTAAAGAAGGAATATCAATCGATACTCTTCTTGACGACCCCCCAGACAAGGTTACTCTACCTCCAGAACCCATCTACGAGGAGGACGTTCAAAACAGCACAGCTCAAAGCGAAAGAGACAGACGTACTAGGAATGAACAGCTAAAAAACTCATGGCTTAACCGATGTCAGAAAGCAGAAGTTGTCGGCATACTATGTGGGGAAAAGCCTTGGAAATACTGCGACAGTAAAGCAGTATCCCTAACGTATCTCAGCCTGGGAGTTGAAGGGGGACGAATTTTTGGTTCACAGGAACCAAGTATTCAAATTGACAGAGTGACCATGAAAGTTCTTTGGGAATGCCTTGATGAAGTGTTCACCAAACAAAGGAATATTACATTTGACAGATATACATTCTTATCTCGAAAACAAATGAAAGGCGAACCAGTGGAAAAGTTCTACGGATGCCTTCGAGAACTCTCCCTAAATTGTGATTTAGGAATCCATGAGGAATCGATAATACGGGATGTGTTTATCGCTAACATGCAAGATGGAGAAATCCAAAGAGAATTGCTAAAAGAAACACGAGAACCCAAAAAGGCTCTCGAAGTTGCGATCAGTATCAAAATGGGCATACAAACACATCTAAAAATCTCCGGAACCCCAACAACCAATTCAACTAACGAAGTCCATTCGATAAACAATGTCCAAGGATCGTGGAATAGAAAGCGACCATCTACAAATCAGTTCGTAAAACCGACAATCTGTCCAAATTGTGGATATGGTTGTCTCCCTCTCATAGACAAAATTGTCCCGCCCGTGGGAAAATATGTAAAAATTGTGGAATCTCTAACCATTTCGCTAAGGTTTGTCGAAAACCAAAACAAGCTAGCAAACCTAGATCTCGAGTAAATTACGTAGATGTCTCAATTTCGGAAGCGGCTACAGTCGGCACCACGACATCAGTAACCGAACAAGTAAATAAAATTAGCAAACTCCTACAACAAAAGAGCATATACGATGCCAATTACGATTCACACTACGACGATTACGACGACAATTGTGTAGCGGCAATTTCATACAAAACTGACACCCGTGAGGTCGAACCCGTAAATTTGGACATTCGAGTTGAAAATACAAGCACGAAAGCATTGGTGGATTCAGGAAGTGTTTGTACAATCGTTAACAAAAGTCTGGCAGACAAAGTGTTATCGGAATGTAAAGATAGCTATTGGATACGGTCTCCTGAAATACACGATTTAAAAACTTTCTCAAACGACATAATCAAAATAATAGGTATAATCAAGACATCAATAAAGTGTAACGACTGGATAGCCACAGATGTTGATGTAACTGTCGTTGAAGATGGTCACTGACCGATCATTGGACGAGACCTTTTCCCAAAACTAGATTTCTCAGTAATTCAATCAAAACAAGTGGCAAACATTGATCAAAATCAATGCCCAATTAAGAGGAAGATTTCTTTTGACTTTCCTGGACTCATCACCCGTGTCGGTAAATCTTTAAAACATTCAGTAAAGTCTACATTTCATAGTGAATTTAAACCTACTCATCAAAAAGGAAGACGAGTACCTATTAATTTACAACCATTAGTTAATATAGAACTTAAAAAATTACTTGATGAAAAACACATCATAAAATTAGACAGTTGCTCTGACAAAAATTTCATCTCACCCATAGTCATTACAGTTAAAAGAGATAAAACAGTTAAATTAGCTCTAGATTCAAAAATTTTAAATAAGTCTATTCACAAAAACAAATATCAAATGCCAAATATTGATAATTTGATTGACACAATTCAGCAAAACTTAAATACATCCGCATCACAAGAAACAGCATATTATTCCACACTGGATTTGAAGTACGCATACAGCCAACTTAAATTAGACCCGGAAACGGCCACACATTGTAACTTTAATATTATTAGCGGTGAGAGAACGGGAACATATCGGTTCATTACAGGTTTCTACGGTTTAACTGATATGCCAGCAGCTTTCCAAAAAGTAATGGACTATACTTTAGTCGGACTAAAAAATACCTACTGCTTTCTAGATGACATTATAGTGGTTAGCCTTGGGTCCAAAGAAGACCATTTAAAACTTGTCTATCAATGCTTACGAAAATTAGATGAGGATAATCTACGAATCAACTTACCTAAATGTCATTTTGCAAAAACCGAAATAGAATGGTTGGGACATAAATTCAGTCAATCTGGAATAGCTCCACTTGAGTCAAAAACAGCGGCAATCGCATCACTAACAGCACCTAAAAACTTAAAGCAACTTCGATCTTTCTTAGGTTCTGTTCATTATCTAGGAAAATTTATCCCTAATTTGTCTCAATTGTGCCATCCCCTTCGTCCATTATTAAAAAAGAACACAAAATTCATTTGGAACACTGAACATGACACACACTTTCAAGCAATTAAAGATAAAGTAGCAACCGCCACAGAAAACACACATTATAATCCTCACTTGGAAACGCGGATCAAATGCGATGCTTCAAGAGCGGGTTTAGGAGCAGCAGTAGAACAACGTTCGCCTACGGGCTGGCAAACAGTTGCATTTGCATCTCGTTTCCTCAACTCTAATGAGGACCGCTATGGCATAATGAACTAGAATTGTTAGGTGTAGTGTGGTCTGTAGAATATTTTAAATATTATTTATTTGGCAAATCATTCACAATTATCACGGATCATCGAGCATTACTTTCAATAATGAAAGAACATAGGTCGAATAAATCTTATAATAGTAGATTAACACGCTGGATCGATCGTCTTTTACCTTTTGACTTTAACATTGAACATATCCCTGGTGCAAAAATGGGGCTGGTAGATTATATTTCTCGCCAACCAAATCAAAAAGCAAAAGTTACAAACAAATATGACGAGGAATTTGCGGTAGCAACAATTACCCGCATTTGTGACGCAATTGCAGCAATTTATGTAAATACCACACCACAAACCTGCCAATCACAACACTTTAACACGGTCATTAAAACACATTCCACACGTGCCTCACATCCTCGCTCGACAAACTATTCCAAATTGCTTTCTGCCATTAATCGAAACACAAATCAGTTGCTTCTTAAATACTCTGCACACGCAGCACAATTGCAAACTCATTCTAATACCAGTACAAATCCAACTCAAATCCAGTCACAATTAAATACTAAATCCAACCAAACTCATATCCACGTAATTGAAAACCACAAAATGAGTACTTCTCCTTCACACAGCCGAAACCCGCAAACTCCCCCTACTCACAGCCGAGTGACATTTCAATCCACTCCAAATTCAGGAACGACTCGATCCTCAAATGACGGACATCCTTCCCCTAGTGTAGAATTGTCCAAAGAAGAGGTGTTCGAGAACAACTTGACACAGTTGTTCACAAAAGGCTTTCTGGCAGTACTGACCAGCAAAGACGCAGTTCTGAAGGAGGTACGGGACTGCATACTTCAAGATGACCCCCAGAGATGCAAGGAAGTCAACCCGTACCTATTCTCGTACTGGCGAGACTTGCACGTCCACTCGGGATGTGTTTGTGTGGACGAACGCGTTGCAATTCCACACTCAATTCAAGACGCGGTCTTGGAAAGCCTCCACTTAACGCATCCAGGAAGTTGGGGGATGATAACGCTTGGCCAATACGTGTTCTGGCCGTACATGCATCGCGAAATTCTAAATAAAGCGGCCACGTGCAAGCCTTGCACTGATATTGGTAAGAACCTTAAATCTGTTACTCCGGCGTCTAATTGGAAACCTTTATTGCCATGTGCAGAGCCTAATGAAGAAATACAGATTGACTTTGGAGGTCCTATCACGAATGAAAAAGATCAAGATACATATTTCCTTGCATGTATTGAGCGTTTTTCCAAATATCCTTCCGTAGAAGTATTTGATAAAGCAAATGGACCAAATGTACTAAAATTTTTAGACGATTACATTCAAATCCACGGTGTTCCCCGAAATATTAGACTCGATCAAGCACGGTGTTTAATAGGTTATAAAGTTAAAAACTTTTGCAAACAACATAATATTAACATACTACCTGCCCCTGTAAACGATCATAGAGCCATAGGATTAGTGGAGCGTTTGATACAAACAATTAAAAGACGCTTAGGCTGCATGAAATTAGACAATAGTAACAAAACATTCACAATTAAAGAAGCAATAAAGTCAATTGTATATCAATTACGTATATGTAAACAAAAGACAACAAATGTAACACCTTTCCAAGCACATTTCGGACGAAAGCCAAACACACCACTAAGTAATATAAGTACAACACCTAAATCATCTAATCTGTCATATGAAAACATTCTTCACCACTATTTAGACGCCGATACTGTCCCTGTTGAGGACTACCTGGATGACAATGGATGGGTGACGGGAGACAGAAGCGACATTCTAATTGAAGAGGCAATGCAACGCGCACAAGTTGACGCCGGACTCCGCTACAACGGCGAACACAACAAATCTGTCTCTCGCTTCATATTACACCCAAAACTAAATAACATCCCCAGATCGGAAAAGTCACTGGATTTGAAGCTCGCTCGCAGGGTGACTAAACGATCAAAAAGAGACTTTCGCGGTCTTTGGGAAACACTGGCGCCAGGAAGTACGGTTGTTCGTACATCGGATACGACAACCGTCATCAAAGAACCAGGAGTACCCGAAGTTCGTGTTCGCAATAGCGATATTGCTAAATTCGGTACTCGCGCCGCAACGGAACACTGAATTATGGCAATATGCGCAACGTCGACCCCTCCCATACGACAAAGCCACGGAAGAAAAAATCGCGCAGCACACGAAGGATTTGAAGAAAAAGTTTCGTGGGGAGATCAAAATTCGACACCGCCCAACACAGTCAGATGCAGCATCAGGCGTGTCATCCGCAAATAGTAACATCTCAAAAGCAATGTTGGCAAGAAAACCACGAAAGCCACAAGCCGGAGGAAAACGGTCACGTCAAACATCGGTGAGTCTGAACACATCAAATGCATCGTCTGTTGCTGCCCCTTCAGTAGCGTCTTCAACCACATCTCCATCAACTACTAGTACCAAACGAAACCGACGAGCCCCAGAATATTACGGATTCGAAAGTTCGGTCAATTCGGTCAGTGACGACTCAACAGCTCCGGTTTCCAAGAAACCGAAACAAACAAATCCGGTGATTGAGACAATTCTGCAAGAAGAAGCTACACGGCCGCCAGTTCCTGATACAGACTATGAACTGACAATTGCAAGCCCCTCTGCACCACCACCAGTGGGAACTTGGTCTCCTGAAGAGTACAATTACGAAGATTACGCTCGAGAAGTTAGCATGAGTGTATTCGATGCGGAAAACCAAATTTAAACTAAAACTATTTCAAACTTTCATTGTTAACTTATTGAATTATTTCCAATCTGTAATTGTTAAAATCATTTTGGAATTGCTCTGCTTTTCCATTAATTTTGTGTTTTTGTTCAATTTTAATTCTCCATGTGTGTTAGCTCTACATTCCTTTAATTTGATGTTGCATTTGTAACGCTAATTCGCGTATTATAAGTTGGATGGATTCGCATCACGTTTGTGCATTAATTTACATTGCGTGCATAAAATTTATTGCATATGTTGTCAGTTTCCGTTATGTTAATTTTCTCTTACGTTCGAGACTCAATTACATTAATTTTACGGCACTCATTTGTTGCTACTCACTATGTATACTATCTATAATAACCAGTACATATTTTAATATTATTCCAAATTTTATACTGATGCAGTTTAAAATTTTTCGCTCAGCGCAGGATATGTGGTACGGTTGTACCATAATTTAGTTCTCATTTATTAAAATGTACTTAATTATTCTATACTTGTCTTTGTATAACTAAAAGTCAATGTTCACATAATTATAAATTACCGCGGACTAAAAAGTCATTATTTCATACTGTTCACACCTCCCACTTTTACTCAACTATTCATTCTTTTGAATCTTCTTATTGAATTCAGTCGTTCGCAATCTAATCTCTTTTCCACTAGATAAAATCTTAGCGGATTTGAAGGAGAAATCCATCCTCATTTAATCTGTCTACATTCGCACCGCGATTGTAGTCAATTCTAAAAGTAACAATCCATTTGACGTTGGAAACTTGGATTCGCACCTCGAATCCATACATCTAAATCTACGTGGATTCACAGCACGATTGTACCCTATAGTCAGGGTTATCACAATCTGTTTTAAATACATCAGTGCTATTTCATATGAGAGTCCCACTAGGATTAGTTTGGTCAGGTCTTGGGACGCTCGTGCCACTGAGGTTAACCAGTCGCCATCGCCTTGCTTAAATAAACCCATTTGAATAACAAAGAAGTCAAATTCCGTGATTCTTCCTGCAGCACCACTTCGAAATACCCTGATGTCAAGTTGGTGTTTTAAAAGCAATCATTCTCTTCTAACGGGTAAATTACACATGTGATTGTCGGTAGTGGCGTTTTTTTTGAAAAAAATATCTTCCATTCCGAAGCCGGTCGTGTAATAGTATACTCCAAAATCAGTCCTTCTTATTCACTAGAATTGACGGCGTCGCTCGATAGGAATGGGTTAGTACAAACCAGTCCAATTTATCAATGTCTTGCACACATTTCTGTTTTGCTTTTGTTTTTCAAAAATCATACTGTCACAGGATCAACGGAACGCTTTTGCATCTTTTTATAGCTGAAGTTTGTAATTTTTTTAAACGCAAAGGCTCAAGCCTTTTGTGTTTCTGGAAAATATGTGACAATACCCCATGAACATAGCAATCGCTTGATCAGAGTGACTTAAACTCATTTATGTTTCTCCTAGTGTGGCATGAGTCCCCACATGCAAATTTCCGAATGTTTCGACATGTATTTAATTGTAAACAAGAGATTTACTTATATGCTATCAAAATTGCGTATGAAATCTCTTTTTTAATTTTTGAACAAACTGATTTTGTTACCAGAGAGGCTGTCAACTGCTTTATGGCTCCATGAATTTTCTAAAGAAACGAAGTGGTCAGCCATTTGTATGCCAGTGCACTTTCATAGTCCTTGAGGTCTTCATCTAAAGGCTGCTTATTCACTGGTTCTTCCAAAATTCATTATTCTTTCACAATAAAATTTATTCAAGCTTCGTGTTTTTCTGGCAAAACAATTATATCCAACAAAATGTCAAGCGAACTAATTTTTTTACCTTTCAATAATAAGCTACCTTCTTTCAACTTTCCTTGTTTAAACTACAGAGTAGTATCTTATCGTACGAATACCTTATGACTTTTTGTTCATTAAGAATATCTCTAACCCATGGAAAAGATATATATTTTTTCTGAGTGACTAAGAACTCACAGATAAATTATGCTGGCTGAGGTTTATTTTTAACTGACACCTTTATGTCTACTAAATTTTGTACAAATGTTTTATTTTCAGTTGCAACTCTGTTGCTACATGGAAGTTTTCTATTTGCGCCTCCTAATTACATCAGAATATTAGAAGCTATGAATGTTAAAGTAATGCTGCCATCCACATGGTCTATTTTTAATAACCTTTGTATAGATAATTTGATAATAAAAATTTCTGCTGTGTAATTTTGTGTTTGCGCCGAAGAATTATATACGCTGCTGTGATATTTAATATTGTGAGCTCACTGTTCTGTCATGCCAGTTCAATTAATTTTATAACAGATAGACTATAATAATGAAAGAGGACAAGGAATCCACAGCCCGTTAAAGAAATTTAAAAAACTTTTTTCATCTAGCAAAAGAATCAAATATTTGAAAAAGCATTGCAAAGAAGGGAACTAAAAAATCGAGAAAATTAGAAATAGAAGTTAATAACACTTTTAAAATAATTTGTGTTCTAAAAACTACAAATTATTTTACAAAAATTTCAATTTTGAAGAACTCTTGAAATCAGAAATTTGTTAAATTTCATCTGGGTAAAAACATTGACAACTTAGAATTAAGGAAAATGCAAAGTAGAGAAGGCAGTGTTTAAATTCTTATAAAAAATTTAATGATCTGTGAATTTCTGCTTTTGCCGGTTTAGCTTTAGGCTGTAATCAAAGTTTTTTATTTGACATGATCTTGTTGACTCGTAGCAAAATCTCTCTTTTTTGAAAAAAGAGGCATTTGGATTCCCTGTTTTTTAGACTTTATTCTTTTATAAGACAGAGCACAAGTTCAAATCGAAGTAAATTTTATTCGAAAAGCCTTCCAAAAATCATTACATCATTAATAAAACTGATCAATGCTACGCTACCTTGTTTGAGATTCCTACTCTGTTTTAGAACGCTCCTGGCGATGAGGTTAAGGCAATCGGTATCCGCTTATATTTACAAACACCCATTTGGATAAAAAAGAACTAAATTTCCGTGATTCTTCCTACAGGACCCCTTGAAAAAACCCTGATGCTAAGTCGATGTTTTGTAATATATACATTTTATTCTTACGAGTGGATTAAACCGGTAGTGGCCGGTAGTGGCCAACTTTTTTAAAAAAAATATTTCATTCCGACAGTTGTAGTTTAATAGTATGCTCAAAAATCCATGCTTCTTTTTCGCTAGATGTGACGGAGCTGGTGGGTAGGAATGGATTAGTTCAACCCAGTCGATTTCATCAACGTCTTCAACACATTTTATTTGGTTTAATTTTTCAAAACTCATACAGTCACAGGGTCATCTTTTTAAGGTGAAATTTTGTATTTTTTTAACACAGAAGCTAAAGCTTTTCGTCTTTCTGGAAACGATTTAAATATGCCCCATGATAAAAAGCAATCGCTTGATCAGATTGACTTCAATTTATTTCTATTTTTTTAGTGTTGCATGAGTATCCATCCCGATAATTCAGAATAATTCGGCTTGTATTTAACTGTAAACAAACGGTTTATCTATGTTTTATCGTCGTTGCGGAAAAAATCTTTTTTTTTCTATTTTTGAAGACATTGATTATGTTATCAGAGAGATTGGCGGCCAATTTTTGACTCAATTTTTAACTAAACTGAATGGTCAGCTATCTTTATGCCAATGCAATTTAAAATTCCCTAATGTTTCCATCTAGGAATTGTCTTTTTGCTTTCTCTTGGAAATTCACTTTTATTCACAATAATATTTATCCATGCTTAGTGTTTTTTCTCGCACAAAGATAAAATCAAGTAAAATAGCTTGCAAACTAAACTCTCTGTTTCACGAAAATAAGTGACAAACTGACCTTATCTCAGCTACAGTTTGGTATCTTATTGTATAAATCTCGTATGCCTTTTTAGTCATAAAGAATGTCGGTCGTTATAAAATATCTTTCTTCTAACAAGTCTATGACACCAATAGTTGTCGGTAGTGGCCAGCTTCTTTTTGGAAATTGTTAATTGCGACGCCTGTGGTCTCCTACTATACGCAAAACTCAGTCCTTGTTATTCACTAGAATTGACGATGCCGCTCAATGGGAATAGATTACTTCAACAAAGTCGACTTAATAAACCTCTTACCCAGCTTTCTTCATTGTTTTTTAATTTCAAAGTTCATACCGCCAGAGAATCATTGGACTGCTTTTGCACCTTTTTATAGATGAGTTTTTTTTTATTTTTTTAAGCGCAAAGGCTGAAGCCGTTCGTGTTTCTGAAATATATGTGACTATGCCCAATGAACATAGCAAGCGCTTTATCGGAGTGACTTAAACTTTTTTTCTGTTTCTTCTAGTCTGGCATGAAATCCCACCTGGACGATTCCGAATGTTTCGGCCTGTGCTAAATTGTAAACAAATGATTTACCTATAAGCTATCATCGTTGTGAAAGAACTCTCCTTTTTTGTGTTTTCAAACAAATTGATTGCGTTGTCAGAGAGACTGGCAACCGCTTTTTGGCTCCATAAAATATCTAACAAAAAGAAGCCATTTGTATGCCAGTGTGAGTTCAAAGTCCATGGTGATCTCATCCTAGCTTTCTTTTTTGCTGTCTTTTCCGAAATTTGTTTTTTTTCACAGCGGTATTTATCCGCGCTTCGCAAATTTCTGGCACAACAATAACATCCAATAAAAAGCATGCTAATTGAATTGTCTACTTTTTCTATAATAAGCGAGAAACTTACCTTGTTTCTACTACAGAGTGGTATTTTTCGTAAAAATCTTGTATGCACTTTTGTTTATTAAGAATGTTTGTATCACTTAGCAATGAGATATAGTTTTCCTTAGAGAAATTCTGCTGGCTGAGATTTAACGTGAACTAACTGCTTTATCTTTCATAAAATTTTAACTGATTTGGTATTTGAAGGTAGAAATCGAACTGTTCTTCGGTGCCTCCTCTTTGATTCAGAATTTGAGAAATTATGAATGATATAGTAATGCCACTATCGCAAGACCTACTATTTAGCGTATGTATAAAAAATTCGATATAAAAGCATTCCGTTGTACTGGTAGAACAAGGTTAAAAACATTGCTGGTTTCCGTTGTTTGTCTGGGTTTTCTGTTAGGGCAGTACGGCTTTATGTGCTGAGAACGTCTGCTGTTCCAACAACTCCAACACTGTTCTAACGTGTGTTTCTATTGTGCTTATCCTCTCCATCTATCATTATAACTTCTTTTGAGTTTATATTATCATTGTTGATGAACCTTTTTTTCATTTTCTTCAAAATTTGGTCTCTTATGTCAGTTTAAAATTTCTTGCACTTAATACCTGGGGGGTATGTTAACGCAACCACGACTGATACTGCTACTTTTCATGGACTTATCTTCAGACCTTCTCGATAATTTCTCAGCTAAATCACTTTCCCCATCAACTTGTGAAAAGAAAAGATGAAACGCTCATTATTTTTGCTTTATCCGCGTCACATTTTATGCCCTAAAAATCCTTAGGACTATTCTAACTTGACTATTATATATATGCTCCAGTGAGCCCCTGAGAACTAAGAACGGATATCCTGCGAATCCTCATAGTATGTCTTATCAGCTAAATGCCTTATATCCCCACGAAAATCTGATATTTTTTGCCCGGGAGTTGAACAGATAGTTTTCGCCTGGGAGTTAATCGCCTGGGAGACATTTTTTTTCGCCTAGGCGTCAAAAAAATAATTGACTTTTTGCAGGAATGATTTCGAAAAGCTTTACCAGTCTAATCACAGCTATCTCTCACGATCTGCGGTAATGGTCCAAAAAAAATTAATTGCTCTTTTTTGAAGGGAGCTTGAAATAGAAAGGCTTTTTATCCAATTTTCGAGCCATTCCTCCGGTGTAGTCTCTCTTTGTTTCAATTTTTGCCATACCGCGAAATAATTAAATGCGTTAAATCAAATCAACAATGAAAATTTCCTGTAATAGACTATTAATTACGGAAACCGCAGCCATTTTGATTCTAATCTGTGGATCTTCTCTTTGTTCTACTTTAATTGTTTCCTTTTCAAACATTTGGCTATATTTGATTTTATATATATATATATATATATATATATATATATATATATAAAATAATGGATTCTTAACTAAAGTAAACCGGAAGCTATTCTGAATTTTGATTCATTCATTATTTTTCTGAAAAAAGCAAGTTTTGCCCCAGTATCCTTTTTCTGAGGAAAAAACGACAATAAAACAAATATAGCGCTTGTGTTCTGACCTTCCCTCTTTTTTGTGGTCTGCGTGGCAGTATGCACACGCCTCACTTGAACACGTCCCCAGTTGGTGCCCTTAGAAAAATCTTGCACACCAAAACAATATGCCGCACAGTGTCTGATCTTCATTGATTTCATCTGCACACAAATAAACTCCAATGTCACTCTGTGCCAGCTACTTTTGATCTAACAATGCCAGAACACATTTTGATGTTAATCTCATGTGAACTCTGGTTCTACATTTCTGCCGGGTCTGTATTTTTGCAACTCATTCCGAGCACACAAATTGCTGTTGTTTTCGTGTGCCTTTTGGTACTGTGGTGTTTTCTGACTGCTGTCTCTCTGCTGTCTCAATCCGAGCACAGCTGTTGCTCATGTTCTTTTCTGTTTTCTGCCTCTGCTTTCCCGGGTTTTAAAATTATTGTGTTTGCTGATCCGCGTGTTTCAGTTTTTTTTACCGAAATTCAGGAAAATGAATCTCAGTCGACAGCATAGAACCCCTTTGAGACAATTCCGGTTTTAAGGAGACTAAATTTTTTAGTGAGGATAATCCTCATTTATTAACACAATTTATAATCCTCATTTATTAACCGCCGGGCGTAATCCTCATTTATTAACACAACCACATACTACACATAACTCAAATGCCTCTTTTGCAATTCAGGCTAGCAAACACCAGATTAATTTGCCACTCGCGTCGCATAGTACAAATACTATTAATTCTACACTACAAATTGAGACTCAAATACAACCAATTGAGACGCAAAATACCGGAAAGGCGTCACTCGCTTACCAAAATCCACAGTTCAACAAATTCAGCCACTTTAACCTCTCAATCACAAATGAGACCCAAATTCCTTCCAAAAGTAGCACTAAAAATCAAATATGACACATATTTCACGTGCTCAATTGACAAACAACAAAAAGTCGCTTTTTGCTCAAACTCATTCTGAATTTCAGTTGGATTCCACCTCAATTAAATTAAAGCAAAACTCATCAAAAATGAGCCATCAAGTGTCCACTATGAAAAGAAAATCAACCTACCTCTACTCGATCTCCCCGAACTTCGCCTCGCGTTTCGTTCACGGATGAAACAACACAACACACGCCTCGCCAATCACCATCACATTCAAATATCAAAACCCCGCTGACTGATAGCCCTCAAGTTTTGTCATTTGACAAAACAATTGGAAAAGTGTTCAACAAACATTTGATTGCCTCCCTCACGAGCAAAGATGCATTGCTCAAAGAAATTCGGGACTACATCATCCGGAACGACGAAGAAAGATCGAAACATTAAAACCCCTACTTGCACAGCTATTGCCGAGATTTGCATGTCAGCGGTGGTTTCGTTTGCATGGATGAGAAGGTGACCATCCCCAACGCCCTGAAAGACGCACTCATCGGAGACCTTCATGCCAGTCACCCGGGTGGCTGGGGGACGGTATCTATGGCCCAGCACTATTGGTCGCACCAAGAAATACAAATAGATTTTGCAGGCCCCATTAAAAACTTTAGATTGATATCTTAACATGTATTGATAGATTTTCCAAACATCCATCTGCCCAAATTTTTGATAATGCAAACGCTTCCAATGTAATTAAATTTTTAGATAACTATGCACAAATTCACGGATGTCATCGATCATTACGAATAGATCAAGCTCGTTGTCTTATAGGAAATCGTGTAAAAAATTTTTGCGCAAAAAATAATGCAACTTTAATCACAGCTCCCGCAAATGATCACCGAGCTATAGGTTTAGTGGAACAATTAATTAGTACAATTAAACAACGCCTTGAATGTATTAAAGAAGCAAATAAAGAATTAAATTCGCTCACCATTAAAACAGCACTAAAATCAATCCTCTACCAGCTCCGCAAATGTAAACATAAGACAGCTAAGATTTTGCCATTCGAATCACACTTTGGGCGGAAAGCCAACACTCCGCTTAGGAATATTAGTACTAACCCAAATTTTTCTGATTTAAATTATGAAAAATTCTTAAATCGTTATTTAGACGAAGAGACGAAAACACCGAGTGAATTGGTACCAGAGGGTCACTGGGGAAATTACCGAGCGATGAAGAAATTGACGTGTCAACAGCTTGCAAACGATGATGAACCGCGATTCTTACGCTCGACAAAGATCCATCGTGCTCTACCCATCAAGGAACCTACGGTGCAGTTGAACCTCGCAAGAAACACCCAAACAAACGGTCCAAAAAGAATCTCGACGGCCTATATGAGGTGTTAGCTCCTGGTTCGGTTGTCCAGAAAACTGATCAAAACACGTCAGTAATTCGAGAATCTGGAAAGTTGGAAGTCATTGTCCGAAACAGTGACATCGCAGAGATCAGCGAAGGACTAAGCTAACTGAGTATATTAATCGAGGAGGTCCCAGAAATTCTGTAAGGTTGCAGAGGCCAAAATACTCAGTAATATTAAAGAATTCACACGAATTCAGAAGGGCGACCGCAAGATGAAACATCGCAAAAGAGACACAGCAAGCGGTATCTCATTTAATCGTTCAAACGATGCGCGTAAAAATGCCAAAAGTGCCACCTATTCACGCGCCGCCGGATACTTCATTTGAACTTGAAGCGATTTCCGCTCCTCAAGTGACAACTTCACAATTATTTAATGCACCTCCACCCACAAATCAGCCTAAAGAAATAATGATACCGGCTACTTCCGCACCCTTGGAAGTATTTCATCAAGTTCGCCCACGCACAACAAAAAGGGCAAGAGAATGTTCAAAATATTCAAAATATGTTGGATTAGAAAACGATGATTCTTCCGGTGAATCAACAAAATCATGGCCGCCTAATCCAACACAGCCTCGCAGAAGACGTCGTGCCGTTGATGTCGAATCGGTACAACCTCGTGTGGTACAAAACCATTCTTGATACAGCAGCCCAAACAGAGCCAATCCCTAATTTGTTCCCCTCGCCAGTCATAGGAGAAGTCTCACCTTCTGACCCTCGCATTCGACCAGCAAATCAAAGTCCTCCAGTTGATTTGATAATCGATGAAAAAAAAATTGAACTCATTGTTTAAACTTTATACATTACTATTTATGACTAGCTATGATAACCAGTAAATATATTGTTGATAACTATTTAACCGGTGAATAAATTTTAGTATGTGAACAATATTGTTAGTAAAATTTTTATGTTATTCAATTTTTATTTTCATCAAAAATAGAGAAATGTTGTACATAGTCAAATTATTTGGTGCAGTAAATTCTTATACGATGTACTTATTCATAAATTGTACTTAATCCTGAAGGGCATGTCATAAAGTCAACTTAAGTTCATTGTCTACGCTTATCAGGTCACATATATTGTCTGTTACCCTAATTGCCGCACTGGGAATTATTTGTTCATATTTTGTTGTGACTTCTGTGCAGCTACCTTATTACCAATTCATTCTTTCAGTTTTGCATCTCGAGTTCAGTTGCCCAATTTAATTTATTCCTTGACAATCGTATTTAATTTCTAAGGAAAATAGACAAGTGTTAAATAGGCGATTCGCTAAGCGAATTCAAATACAAAACTGTGTTAAGTGCACTCGCCGCACAAGTTAACTCAACTAAACCTCTGATAGTGATTTTGATTGCAAAATTAAGTACACAATATTGATTGTGTACGATATTTCTAGTGAAGTACAAATTATTTTGTTTATTTGGTTTCATCTGACGCTATTTTGTCCTTGTAGGTTTTTTGTAAATGGGCAAAGTTTCGGATGTAATTAAAGTTTGTTGTAATTGTTAATTGATTTTTTTGTTCGCCTTGACTTGCTTTCTTTATAATGGCTGTTCTCATCGGCTAATGCGGCATTTCGTTCACTCAACTGAGATATTTGCGTTGGAGGCGATCTTTTTGTTCATGTACATTTTTTAAAATATACTTGAATTGTTGGGGTTTTTCTATCTGTTCCTCATTTTGTAGACATTTATGCCAAAATGCGGATGAACGGGGTCGGAACTTTATGTGCGAACTCTTTTTACCGAGCCTCCTTGTTTTAGTAGAGCTGCAAACCAAAATAATCTGAATACAGAAAATGGAGTTTTATTTATTTGAAGATACAGTATGACTTTAGTTCGACCAATGCGCCCTCTAATGAGACCATTCAACAGACTTTGCTCTCTGATCAGACAATTCTCTTATACATGTTAAAGTCACTTTGAACCTGCAGAAAATATGCATTTCTGACTAAAATTTGAGTAAAAAATTATATCCTGTTGAGGTCGGGAAAATACTGAAAAACTAAAGTATCATCAGAAAACATTAAAAAGTGCTTTGTTCTGGAGCCACTAAAACAAATGGTACAAAATTGGAGTAAAAACTGTCAGAATGCTCTGTGATAAGATTCTCGGTACAATTATGTCCAGACTTTGGAATACTGATCACACTTTGGTGCCACCATTGTACAGATTATTGTGGGTCTATAACAAATTCTAGCCCCTGTATTTTGAATCGCACAATAACCCAGTGTATGACCCAAGTTGTTGATTAGATATGGATTGGGTCTGGGACCTTAAACTGGGGAAGCACCACAATTAAATCAAAACTTTTTAATAAAGACTGCCCGGGCCGAGGCGTACACCCGTATTCCACCGTTATTAAGCGAGAGTAAGGGTGTAAAGCCAATTCCACTCTTAAGTAGCAGGGATAAGAGTGTAAGAGTGTAATTTTGAGAAAATTACACTTTAATGTACACTCTTTACACTCTTTAGTACACCCTTATTACACTTTTAAAAATACACCATAATTACACTCTTTATTCCACTCTTTATTACACTTTTGAGCGAATTAGGTGAAGCAAAGAACTTAATGAAAACCTTTTGTTAATAGCATTTCGAAAAAGACAAGTTAGAAAGTCTATTTTAGCCCGTTTTTTTGCCCTGATACTTAACTTTTGAAGTTGTGTAGAAATAGAGAGAGATAGAGAAAGAAAGAATGAAAGAAAGTAAGTAAGAAAAAAGAAGAGAAACAAAAAATAAAACAAAAAAAGAGAGAAACAAAAAATGGCCGCTTGGATCCTGAACGGTCTGCAGAAGAATTGGTAAGGAGTAGGAGGCATATTACTCCTAAACATTTCACCCCTGCAATGATAGCTCACTCTCTAGGAGAAAATGAAAAATAAAGCAATTGATCAAAATTAATAGTTTTCTATGCAAATGAAAATTTAAATTGTAGTTTTTGCAGTTTGTTGCCTCAAGTTAACTTTAAACAGCAATGAAATGGTTATCCAGAAAACAACTGATCATTTGCCTTTTTATATCTAATTTTCACCAATAAAAAATGAACGACACTGAAAAATGCACATTTGGAAAATGCACAGCTAACAACTTATTGAAAAAAAAAATTTGGCTTAAAACCAAACTTTTGGCTTACTTTTAGCTCATTTTTTGTTTCTTCCTTATTACCCTATCTGCAGACCATTGTATCTGCTTTTGAATTTTTACCTTGACAAACTTTAAAAGTTTTTCCCTAATTTTCTTTTTTAAAATAATTGGATTTCAAAAAATTAAAGACTTTGACTCAGCAATTAATTAAATTTTGTTGTTCCTGCAACCAGCCAGCTGTCAATTTCAAAAAATGTTTACTAGTCATTTTGAAGTAAATATGAACAAATAAGTGTTTTTGAGTTTTTCTTGCAGCAGTTTGGTAAAATTTCAGTCTTTCTTGCATTAAAATATTTCTGCCTGCCCTGAAAAAGGGAATTAGTTATGACTAACAATGATTGAATGACTCTAAATTGCATGCAATTTTTCTTAGATGCAATCACTAATTTTGTTTGACAAACGTGTTCTGGAAAGCCAGTTCCAGTTTTTATTTTACAATATGCAATGATTGAGTGTATTATCATTCCAAAATTGTACAGCGAGGTGCTGAAAATGGATAAATAAAATGCTTAATATGTGAAAAAAAATCTACGAAAATGCATTGAAAGTGCTGATATTGTGTTAGGAAATCATTGAGAATTTATCAGATAAATGCAGAAAAAGCTGACTTGTATGTAAGAAACGCGAAGCCAGGTGTTGAAAAAAGTATATTTAAGCGGGAAAATATTAATTAATCATCTGTTTAAGGTGCTGAGCTGTGCTGAAGCAAGTGAAACCTTTAATCATCTTAAACAAAAAAAATGAAAAACCTTTGCCAATCGACTGCTCAGGTAGGTCACACACATTTTCAATTTATGCATTTGCCTCGCAACTTTTAATATAATTGCTTTTCTTCGTCCCCAGCAGATAATTTTTTTCTCATTAGCATGACATCTACATTCAGACAAAAATAATGATGGAGCTGTTGTGTTTGCTTACCTTTGGACAAGAAATCATCTAAAGACTGACCCATTAAACAGCCACGCAATCAAACTGAATCCAGTTGAAATTAATGAAGGAAACACTGAAATAAATAAAAGTTTGAAAGTTTGGTGTTCTTCTAACGTTATTGCCTCGGTTGCAACTTTTTGGGAACACCTGGCTGCGCGTTTCTTACATACAAGTCAGCTTTTTCTGCATTTATCTGATAAATTCTCAATGATTTCGTAACACAATATCAGCACTTTCAATGCATTTTCATAGATTTTTTTTCACATATTAAGCATTTTATTTATCCATTTTCAGCACCTCGCTGTACAATTTTGGAATGATAATACACTCAATCATTGCATATTGTAAAATAAAAAACTGGAACTGGCTTTCCAGAACACGTTTGTCAAACAAAATTAGTGATTGCATCTAAGAAAAATTGCATGCAATTTAGAGTCATTCAATCATTGTTAGTCATAACTAATTCCCTTTTTCAGGGCAGGCAGAAATATTTTAATGCAAGAAAGACTGAAATTTACCAAACTGCTGAAAGAAAAACTCAAAAACACTTATTTGTTCATCTTTACTTCAAAATGACTAGTAAACATTTTTTGAAATTGACAGCTGGCTGGTTGCAGGAACAACAAAATTTAATTAATTGCTGAGTCAAAGTCTTTAATTTTTTGAAATCCAATTATTTTAAAAAGAAAATTAGGGAAAAACTTTAAAGTTTGTCAAGGTAAAAATTCAAAAGCAGATACAATGGTCTGCAGATAGGGTAATAAGGAAGAAACAAAAAATGAGCTAAAAGTCCGCCAAAAGTTTGGTTTAAGCCAAATTTTTTTTTCAATAAGTTGTTAGCTGTGCATTTTCCAAATGTGCATTTTTCAGTGTCGTTCATTTTTTATTGGTGAAAATTAGATATAAAAAGGCAAATGATCAGTTGTTTTCTGGATAACCATTTCATTGCTGTTTAAAGTTAACTTGAGGCAACAAACTGCAAAAACTACAATTTAAATTTTCATTTGCATAGAAAACTATTAATTTTGATCAATTGCTTTATTTTTCATTTTCTCCTAGAGAGTGAGCTATCATTGCAGGGGTGAAATGTTTAGGAGTAATATGCCTCCTACTCCTTACCAATTCTTCTGCAGACCGTTCAGGATCCAAGCGGCCATTTTTTGTTTTTCTCTTTTTTTGTTTTATTTTTTGTTTCTCTTCTTTTTCTTACTTACTTTCTTTCATTCTTTCTTTCTCTATCTCTCTCTCTCTCTCTCTCTCGTTGTTTCTCTCTCTCAATCTCTTTCTCTCTCTCACTCTCTCTCTCTCTCTCTCTCCCTCTCTTCCTCTCTATCTCCTTCTTTCTCTCTATCTCTCTTTCTCTCTCTCTCTCTTTCTCTCTTTCTGTTCATCTCTCTCTCTCTCTCTCTCTCTCTCTCTCTTCTTTGTTCTCTCCCTCCTATCTATCTCTCTCTCTTTCTCTCTCTCTCTCTCTCTCTCTCTATATATATATATAT
>NC_134478.1:4412586-4446546 GCF_964194025.1 Convolutriloba macropyga | reverse complement strand
GGACGGAAATTGCTTCATAAGTGTTCAAACAAGCTAAACGCTGTCGGTTTTTTGTAAATTTTGAAAAATTACAAGGAAAAAATACATTTCCTGAACATTATTTTTCAACAAGATAATGCTCATGTGCATAACACGAAGATTATTGGCAATTTTTTTTCGAAGAAAATGAGTGGAAGGTACTGGAATGGCCAGCATACAGTTCAAATCTGAGTTTTATTGAAAATTTATGAGAGATTTTGAAGCAACGATTATTAGAACAGACAGTTTTTTTGGGGAAAGTTTAGAACAAAAACTGTATGAAATTTGGAATGAAACTGACGCAGATGCCGTGAGAAACCTGTATAAAACTATAAAAAACGGTCTCCCGTCTCCTTGACGTTAAAAAAACTAAAGATGTAATGACGCGTTATTAGAGAACAAATTTGAACTCAAAAAGTCATATTATTTGATGTTTGTTTTGCTTTTTTAAAAAATCTTCAGGTGTGAGTAGCTTTTTGGTACCCTAGTATATGTATCTTTCTCTCTCTCTCTCTCTCTCTCTCTCTCTCTCTCTCTCTCTCTCTCTCTCTCGCTCTGCTCTCGCTCTTGTTTCCGCTCTCGTTCAAATTTCTTATTTTATTAAAGATTTTACAATAAGCCGACAAGACATTTTTGTTGAGTAGATTTATTCAAATTTGACATCAATTTTCACGATATTTGTTAACAGCATGTCACCTAGATGGAAATGAAAAGAAGAGATGGGGTTAAGAATTGTGGACTAGCTAAGAATTCAATTTGTAAGTTAGTGCTTGGTTTGCATTCTTAACTGATCACTATAAGTTATCGGTAATCTGGTTATCAAGCTATTTACTAATTTTGGCGTAATATTTTTTTGAAAAAAATGTAGGCAAAAAACTTTAAATGAGACGTACAGAAAGTAAATAAAGCGTTATAATAGAGATATTTTTATAATTCAATTATAAACTCTGTAAAACCCAAATATGTGGCTTCAGATTATTGAACAAATTCACAAATGCGTCATTTTTGCTGAATGGAGATAAACAAAATGTTGTTTTCATCCGACACTGTGTTTGATCAGAGCACTCCGTTGTGAGTAACTAATAGAGACAAATTGACTGTGTCTGCCTGAGTGAATTACAAACACATTGCTCGATTCTCGACTATCTCGACCTCCACCGCCACTCAAACTAAAAAAAAGTAATGAGGAAATTAGGATCTATTCTGTTTCGTCCAACCCCCCACCCCCAGCTTAGTGAGCATATTTTTTTATGACCCCCAGACGCACGTGCTATTTACTTACATACCCGGGTCGAGGTTTGGCGGTGAATTTTTGTAAGAAATGCGGTGAAATGCGGTGAAATATTTATTTTCACCGCATTCACCGCAATCACCGCATTTCGTACAAAAATTCACTGCATTCACCGCATTTTCTTACAAAAAAAATACCCTAAAACCTCGACCCGGGTAATAACGCGCTATATAATAACATAGAACTTTTAACGGGGGGTCATAAAAACATTGGGGGGGGGGGGGGGGGGGCGAACAGAATAGTTCCGGAAATTATTATTTCATCTAACGCTCTATTTTTTTATAAGGTGGGTTCACATAAAAAAATATATTGTGTCCACGCGCAATTTTTCTGGAAAAAAGTGAAACGAAAAAAGTGCAATATACGTGATTTTTTTGTGTGTAAAATTACACGAATTTCTTGGGTGGGTCTTTAAACGCTTCATATGAATCACATGGGTGTTCTTGTAACTTCGTGCAGACAGTTTTTCGCGGATTTTCACAAAATTTTTTGGTAAATTTCAAAAGAAAAAGCACATTATTTTACAAGAAACTTTACTTGATATTTGTAGAATTTATGGATATTCTCAGAAAAAACGCTTAACAATTTTTAACGATTTTACGAGTATTTATCTGTTGTGGCACCAGCGTTTTATTATACAGGGTTGTCCAGGGCCTATTTAAAATACACTACTTGCATGTTTTTGAGGTGACCAAAAGAATGAAAATTGGCTACAAACGTTCTGAAAATTTAATAACTATTTTAAGTTTCTCCTCTGAGCAACATTTGCAGCTTTCTTTTTGTGTGCACTCATCTTAGTGTATTAGTCCAAAACTGCCAATTTTGCATACTATACAAAGAATTTGCTGGGAAAAACTGCAATATTTTTAGACCATGAACGGTGAGGTCAGAAGAGAAGTCAAATCTGGTTTTGAAAGACGTTCCTTGGGTTTCCAGAAAAAAACCAGACCAACCAGCATTCATAAAAGTTCTCAAATTTTTGGTTTTTATTTCATAATTATTCAACGGATTCATTTCATGATGAATATGAATGACAACAGCTAAAAACCCAGCAGGTAGAGAGAGATTTTGATTTAAACAGGTCATTTTACTCTTCAAAAAACACGGACCGCTCTTCAAAAATCATAATCAACTACTTGGATGTCCACTTTGGGGCTCGTTAAAGTTTCTTATATGCTTTCTAACGATAGAAAACATATATTAAATGTATAATTTAACTCCATTATTAAGAAGACATCATTGAAAATTGATTGTTGCCAGCTTATTCGCATGAAAAATCGCTTAATTGTTCACCACATAAAAACAAATCGTTTATTTTTATGCGAGAGAAAAATGGAGTGTGCTAGTTTTTGTCTAACTGTTGATGAATACATTATGCTACTTTTTTCGTTTGCTTGAAACAGTTCAAGTGTTTATGTTCTTATCCCAGTTTTGAGTGTGGAAATTTGTGCAGGGGTTTTTTTTGTTCAGACCTTTGGCTGTGGTCGGTCGGTGTCTTTAGCTAATAAAGACCAATTAGCAAAAGATAACAAAATGAGTTTTTCATGCCGAGATTTTGAGAATTTTATGATGAAATGTTCATGTAAAGTTCAACACACACGATTTCCTAATTTGGTAATGCTTCTAAAATTGAGCACGACCACTCTGTGATGAGTTGAAATTGTTACATTGCCTTTCACTTCAAACCACGGACCGCTCTTCAATACTTGACGTTATCTGTGGAGCATTCTAATTGAAAAAAAAATGTCAAAAAGAAGTTAGTTTATAGGAAAACCCGCCTTTCTTTATTCTTAAACTTCGTAAGATCAGTTACAAATTAGTTTTTATTTTTTTTATGATCATTACTTCGTGGAAAAATTGTTGCAATCTGAAGGTTTCAACCATCCTTAAAATCAAAATTTCCGGAATCTAATGAGAAACATTTTCAGTTTTTGAAGCAAAGCAATTTTTGAGGCAGACCATTCTACATAAAAACGTTTTCTAATGTAAATATATAACATCAGACAAGCGAATAACTTTCAGTCAGACAAGCGAATAACTTTCAGTCAGACAAGCGAATAACTTTCAGACAGACAAGCGAATAACTTTCAGACAGACAGGCGAATAACTTTCAGACAGACAGTCGAATAACTTTCAGACAGACACGCGAATAACTTTCAGACAGACAAGCGAATAACTTTCAGACAGACAAGCGAATAACTTTCAGTCAGACAAGCGAATAACTTTCAGACAAGTGAATAACTTCCAGACAAGCGAATAACTTTCAGACAAGCGAATAACTTTCAAATAATACAGTTGACCTTTCTTCTTTTGAAACATTGATCGATTTTACACTTATGCAGACACAGCAAAAATAAACTTGACCTTTTTCATTCAAAAATACAGAAATTGCAATGTCTATGACAAACTCTAATAACATTCAACTACAAAGCCAGGAGCATTTCAATCTAAATGAACAAACTGATCCTTCATTACTATCCCTATCTGAATGGGTTCAACTAAAAAAGGAAACTTCCTACAAATTATATCTTGACTTACATCAAAGATTACAAAAAAAGGAAAAATTTATTGAAAATGTGCTCGTTACTTATCAGCGACAATTGCAGGACAAATCATTGGAACATTCATCTACTGAAGGGGAGGGCACAACCAACCCTGAATCAAAATCTCGAAAAAACCAGGTTTTTTCAGAGAAAGTCAGAGATTTTGATTTAATCCCCCTCAAACAAGAACAATCAAATTTGGTTCTGGGTAGCAGCATCATTGGTAAGCTAGAAAGTGATGCAACAATTCCACTGGATAAAGCAATCCATGCCTACCGTGGGTCAACCACCTAAGAGGAAATAAAAATTGTGGAAAAATATGAATGTAAAAAACTTAAAACTCTAATTCTTCAAGACGGAACAAATACTGTTTCAAAATTTCAAAAAAGCTGCGATGAGATTTTAGATGACATGTTCAGCGCTATTGAAGCCTGTAAAAATAAGTTCCAGCCTGATGTGTTTGTAGTCATGGAGGTAATACCGTTCAAAGAAACTGACTACAATAGATCTAAAGACAAATTAATTGATGAAGTTAATGCTGCACTTAAAGAAAGATTGGCATCTCTTATTGAAAATTTTGTTCTGCTCAAGATGAATGATTTAATACGCTCAATTCCCTCCTTCAATCCAAAAATCAACCATTATAATTTCCTGTATCATGACAATGTACATTTGAATTACAATCATGGCTTTCCTTTCCTTAAAAATCATCTGCTAATGTTTTTACTTCAAACATCTACTAGCATATGTGATACTGATAAATTCACCAACCGGAGCTATAAAATGAACAATAGATTTCAAAAATTTCAAGGGCAGTACTGGCCGAATACAAGTGCAAACCCAAATTTTAACTTGAATAATCATTACCGTTATCAACCATATTAGTAATAATAAATTCATAAAATGTCGAATAAATTGTAATTTTCTGTTGTACTGAATGAATTGGGTCTCAACTGTTTGTTAAGAATAAAGTTTTCTAACAAGATATGTTTAATAATCTTAGGATTAATGTTGTTGAGTTCTCAAGTGACTTCCTCTTATCCCACGTCACCTAACTCAATAGCAGTTCCTACTCGAATTTGGTCGGAGACCAAATCCAGGAGCAAGAAGCAAGCTTTAATATCACTAAAATTTTCTTTGGTCTTAATTAACTTATATTTTTGGCTTTACATTAATAGTATCTGGCTGCTCTTTTTGAGGTCTGGAGATATTGAAACCAACCCTATAAAAGACATATTCCTTGATTGCGAAACTTATTCAGACAACTTGAAATTTCTTCATTTAAATGTACGGAGCCTAACACGAAAACAACTTCAGTTAAAAAGCCTAATGAATGATGTTGGCGCTAACTGCATCTATGGTCTATCTGAAACATGGCTAGATACAAAGGTTGACACTGATTTGGTAAACCCGGACAAAAAAAACGGCTTGTTTTTCGAAACGATCGGGTGAGTTCAAAAGGGGGAGGTGTATTGTTAATTGCTCCTTGGAAACTTAACCCAAAATTACGCGTTGATCTAGATTTCAAAAGTACTCTGGTTGATACTCTGTGGGTTGAAATAACTTGCCCAAAGATCAAAAAAGTTTACCTAATAAACATTTCTTATAACCCAAAAAAACTTCTTTACAAAGAATTTCTCGAGCAGTCTGCTAGATCAATTGATAGAGCAATTACTGAGAACAAAACAATAATTATGATGGGAGGCTATAATATAAATTATTTGGAAAACAAAGAAAAGCAGAATTTAGAAACAATCATTCAACCGTATGATCTAAATGTGACTAATAAGCATCAAGCAACTATAATTAAGGACGAATCGAACTCACTTATAGATTACTTTATTATTGACAGAAACGAGCCCCTTCTTTATAATGAAATTTCAAGATAAAGAAATAATCTTAATGAAATATATAATGAAATAATGAAATAATGAAATTTCTTTATAATGAAATAATGACTCACCAATACAAACAGATCATTTTGCTCAATTGATCATTCTTGCCACAAAACTTAGCAAGAACAAAGTATTTAAAAAACAAATTTATGATAAAACGAATTACAGTCCAAAAGATTTTAAACATTCTATCAAGCAATTAAATTGGGAAAATTTTTACTGCTCTACAGTTCCAAGTGAAATACTACGTACATTTGAGCAAAATCTTGAACAGCAAATACTCCTTCATGCGCCAATCAAAACAATTTTTATAAGAAACAACAAATCACAGTTTTCCCTTGCCAAACGGTTCATTTCGAAAAACACAGGTAAAAAAAATTTGATTAGAGAACAATACCTCAATTCAGAATCTTTCCACGAGTTTTTCAAATTGAAAGCCGAAGAGTGCGCTGGCTATGAAAATGATTTTGAGAAATTTCATAATCAATTAATTGAAAGCTCAACTTCAGAGCGCAAGAAATGGAATTTGATCAACGAAGTAAGAAACTCCGTGAAAACGACAACTACGGTATACCTTCAAGAAAATTATTACAGGAAAAACTAAAATAGCCAGCTTACTTAATTTAAAATTCAGCAAATTAGGAGAATTTTTTGAAAGTAGGAAATATATTGTAGATCTGCCTATGGTTAGGCAAAAAAACACCTTTTCTTTTAGATTTGTTACTAAGTTTGAATGTCTTAAAACTTTTCTTGCTCTTGGAAAATTCAAACCCTTGGGTCCTTCTACCATTCCCTCATGGGCGTTGCGAGACGCAGCTAGTGAACAAGCTGAGCCTATTTGTTTTCTTTTGAATGAATTTATAAAAACAGAAACATTCCCTGCTGAACTCAAAAAAGCCGACATCACTCCACTTTTTAAAAAAGGAGACCTTGATGATCCTCTAAACTATCGACCAATTTCGTTAACACCAGCATTAGCAAAAGTTTTTGAATCTCTTATTAAACAACAAATCGATGAATATGTTCATAAGAATGCCCTGCTTTCTAAAACACAGTTTGGTTTCAGAAAAAAATTTTCTGCAACAGATGCTCTCGTTTATTTAACTGAAAAAATACGATGCAACAAAAACGAGAAAAAAATTACTGCAGCGGCGTTTTTAGATCTATCAAAAGCTTTTGACTCCATTAATCACAAGCTCATGATTCAAAAGCTGTCTTTTCTTGGATTTTAGATACAAGCTCACAATCTAATTACGAGCTATCTTTCAAACAGAACACAAAGAGTCATAATCAATAATGATAAATCAGGTTGGATTGAAGTGGCTCAAGGAGTTCCGCAGGGAACAGTCTTAGGTCCACTCTTGTTCAATTTATATGTTAACGATCTTAGCAACTTTTTGTCTTGTGAAACAATACAATACGCAGATGACACAGTCCTATTAAGCTCTCATGATGAATTTCTCAAATGCAAAGACGAGCTTGAGAAGGCCATAGAAAAATGCATACAATTTTTTAAATTACATAACCTCAAGATCAATCCGGATAAAACAGAGTTTAATATTTTTGGTAGCTCTAATCCTCATGACGAAACGACATTAAAAGTGGGAGACAAATTAATAAGTTCGAAAGCGGAAATCAAATATCTCGGTGATAACATTGACAAAGACCTCAAATATCAAAAACAAGTAAGAATTCTTTTGTCAAAAATGGCCCAGGGCATTAAATGCATATATGCACTCAGGAACATAATACCCATTGGGTACAAAAAAATTATTTTGAACGCTTTTGTTCTCAGTCATGTTCAATATTCTTCTGTTTTACTTGCAACCATCAATCAAAATCTTATAACGACATGAGAAAAGCAGTTAAATTGGGCCATCAAAGCTTGTTTTCACAGACAGAAATTTGACTCATCCTCAGATCTTAAAATGAACCTTGGTATACTACCTATTTCTTTGCTTTTTGATTACAGGGCTGCCACTTACTGCCATAGTATCATGAATAAAGAGAAGCCTGCTTTCTCAAGCTCAGCTTTGAAATTACCAACCGCAAGTTTTTATATACACAAGCGAACTCAAAAAATTTTTACCCAGACAACTTCAAAATGCAATTTGCATGAAAAGTATTATTTAAAGAGGTATTCTACAGCACAATTCTTTCCCAAGAAATTATTTGTCAATGTCATACAGTCTTGCAAGGTGAAATATAAGCTGTTTTTTCTTAATGAATACAAGAAGGACCCAAATAAAACCCAACATGGATCAATTACTTGGAAACGTTTTAAATTCAATTAAATTTCTTTCTGTTTTGCATTAAATTTATGTTACTGTCGTCCCTCCCCTCCAATACAAGTGTATTCTCTATTGGATCGATATTTTAGTTATTATAAATTATTAGTTTCTCTTTTGTAATTATCAATATTTTACACTGCCTATCTCTGTAAATTTTACTATGACTGAAACATTTACAGATATTAGGAGAAATACAGTGTTCGTTTTTTTTAACATTTAGAAAAATTGAAAAGAATACTCAAGCTACAGAATTTCTCGAAAGTTTGATACAATTTTTAAAAGTTGAGAGACGCAGATAGTACTCAGATCAACGAAGTTAAAGATGAGAAAGTAATAAGGAAGTCAACATGATAGGAGAATAAACAAAATTGCTCCATGAAGGATCGAGCTCAAGTTGGTGAGCAAATAATGGAGTCAATTGTTATGATAACAGTCTGATCACAGGAGTTTAAAATGTACCTTGGGGGCAATTTACTCAAAAAACGTAAATTTAATGACTTTCTTCTTTAGCTCATTTATATAACTAGTTGAACAAATTTGAATTTTTGCCGGTTTTCCAAAATAAAAACTAAACACTAAAAAAAAATAAATCAGAGTCACTTTGTTTTAATACGCATATAAGAAGTCAAGTACATAACTCATTTTCTTATGTTTTTCCAATTCTTTGAAACTGACCATGCCGATGGTTTTTTACTTTTAGAACCAAACCTAGGAAAGAGAAAATACCGAGAATTATTTGTTTTGGAAAACGGAAAATGCCCTATCTAAGATATCGAACATACTGCCGATTTCTTACGTTTACAACTTGCCACAGCAAATATTTCCTACGTTTAAAACGAAACATACCGACGATTACTTACATAAAAACCGAAAATACCCACGATACCAAAGAAACGTGAGGGTTTTCGTCGTTTTCATCTGACTAAAACCGAATTTATCGACAATTGTCTAACGTTTAAAAACAACAATTTCTAAACACGGTTATTTCAACTACGTAGTTGAGTACAAAATGATTGTGTTGGTATGAGTAAACAGTAATAACCTGAAACATGCACGTGCAAGTTTTGCATTTTGAAATCTGTGCAGAGCCGGATTATGCAATGCCAGATTTTCCTACATACTGTTCCCCATTTCGATCTTGCCCCTTTGTGTTTCAAGTAAGGTCACGTGAATCTGCTAAGTAATGGTTAAGTGACTCTGCTTGAAGTCACTGAGAACTTCTGGCGTTTATCGAGAACCGCGAAGCATTTCAAGATATTAAGTCAGAATTTCGAAGTGACTTCTACAGAGTCACGTAACCATGCTTAAAACACGAAACGCGCACGTTTTAAAATGACGAAAGTCAACGAAATTCAACTTCTGGCTCAGTAGAAACTTCTGGCATTTTGACTTTTGGCACTGCAGACTTTCGGCATTTTAAAATGTGCACATGAGTGTTTTATTAGCACATAAAAATTCTGGCTGATATCTCAAAACTTTACGCGGTTCTCGGTTAAAGCTCAGTAACTTCATCCAAGCCAATTAATTTATACTCAATGTACTAACACAGATCCACTTCGGTTCCTGAGGGTCCCAGTTGAGGAGAGAGACAAACTGTGGTACAACGAGGGGGCACAATGTGGGGGCATCTTCACATCTGTTCCACATTCATCCATCATGTAGTAGATTTTCCCAAGTAACCCGTGTCTCCAACACACCATCAGACCCACGACACTACCAGAACACCTGGTTCCTTAATCGTCTCAACAATTTAACTTATTTCAGAATTTTTCCAGTGTGAAGTCTCAGGCCAAAAGTTGGCTGTGCGGCGCAAAATGAACAAATATGTCTGGAAATGTACGCACGGTATGAGACCTCGACTTTCCGCTTGACCGACAATCTTCCGACCAACTATCCGATCGCGTTATAGTATCTACCCTAGTCCAGACCTATACTTATGGAAAGACACAAATTGGGGGGGGGATCAATATTGACGAAATAAATTACACAGTAGGGCTTTTTAGTTAAGGTCCAGAAAAAGTGTTTTCATGGGTCGAGAAAAAGTATTTTCATAGGAATTTATGGCCGAACATGGTCTCTTTATGGGTCAAATTCTAGAATACCGCGTGACTTATGATCAGACCTCCCAAACTTATGGTTAGGATTTGCAGTATTATGTTCAGAAAATCTTCATATTATGATCAGACGTCCCAGACCTATGTCCATACAATTGCTTGACTTATGATGAGAGCTGGCAGAAATCCATTCAGATCTGCGAAATATAAGTCCAGAAAATTTCAATACAACAAAATTCTAGATTGACCATTTATAAATAGGCCGGCATTTACCCTCCCCTGCCAGCCAGTTGTCTGGACTTATGTTAGGAGTGTCTGGACTTAAGTTAGGAGGGGGGGCTTCAACTCCGGTCGACTTGGGTACAAATTTTAAAACGATTGGTTCCACTTATCATTCTCCTCAATAGAATATGACCGAAAAATTAGTTTCTACGGCTAATATACATTATGACCTATGTGACAATAATGGTTCTTTTCCACCATAAGTAAAAGAGCCAACTAGAATTGACAATTTGTGCCATTATTTGTGCTAGGTATTTACTTTAAGGGGCTAGTAACACCGAAGATTTTCAAATTCTCAGAAGGCTGATTAGCTGGGGATAGAAACAGACACCCGAAAACAACAAAAAAAGGATTTGGTGACGGTTGCAAGATTTCAAGGGATTCATTTGTATACACATTGCTCGTGTCAGTTTCAGAAAACTCTAGTTGAAGTAAAAAATAGAATCCAAAAGCTAGTACTTCATCAAAAAAGAGCAGCATTAGAAGATAATCAGCGATAAGGTCAACTACAGTTTTTATGATTTATAACTGTTTTCTCACACACAAAAAAACAAACTTTAAGTAAAATTTATGTCCTACTGCTTAGATTCTTATCTGCTTTTCGTGTCAGCAGAAAAAAAATTTTGCAAAAAGACACCAGGGGTACTGATTTTGAGATTTCTGATAGTTTTCTTATCTTCACTCTTCCTAGGTTGTTTTGATTTTTCCAATCCGAGTAAATTCTATGAGAATTTGTTCCGATGTTAAGGTTGCCTCCCGGGTCAAGTGCCAAATAACTGCCACTTTTGATCTGGTACTAATAGCAAAATTGCCGCATTAGTTTGTTTGGTATTTTTAATGGGCTCTGCTAAATGACCTGAAGACCCGACTGCCTATTGGGGCTCAAATGCTCCAATTAAGCTAAGAAATAGCATTATCAGAATGAAAATGAAAGTATTCTTCGATCTCTCAAAATGAAAAAAGCACTTTTTAAGGGGGGGGGGGGGGGGTGGAATTTAAAAATAGAAACAAATGAAAAATATTGTAGTAAATATAGTTAGGTTAAATGGAGATTTTTTGGAATTGCTTTACAGTTTCAAGCATAAAAATTAACCAATTAATCTATCCGACCAAAATTTTCCAAAAACTGAATAATTTTGGTTTTTTTCTCAAAGTTTTCTTTTAAAAACATTTCTATCCGCCTTTCTGTTTTCTGCTGGTTAAAAATATTGTACCAAGCATTTTTTCCTCTGTATCATTTTTTGTGGGCAATTGAGGTCTTCACGGAATTTAGAGCTCTCAAAATAGAAAAAATCACTTTGAAAAAGTATAACTAAAAGCGGGAAAATCAGAGCTAACCATTTCACTGTTTTCAAGACTTGGAACCGTAAAAAATCAGTATCATCATACGAACACTAAATCAACCGAATTCATTATTGAAAAAATGAAGGAAATCTTTTTTTGACTTTATATTTGTATGTTTAATAATATCAGAGCAGATAGTTCTAGAGTAACATTCTCTGGTATTTTGAAATACAGAAGAAATTGAAAGTAAGAGAGTTTATAGATTTTCATGTTAAAGAATTAAAAACAATTCACAATTTTTGATTGCGAAACTCCTCATAAGAAAAACAAAATTTTTTGTGAAAGAAAAAGGAAAGCGCTCATAAATTTATTTATTTTTCCTATTTCTTCTAAAAGATTCTAAATTAAAAGAACTAAAAGGCCAAAAAATCAAATTTAATGAAAACCAATGTTCCTCAACGTCCTTAAATAAGAGGCTCTAAAGAAATTTTTAACGTAAATATGCATGTTAAAAATAACTAGATGCACAACGAGAAAATCAACGAGACCAAAAACTGTCAGAAGTATCAAAAAGTTAGAAAATCAACTTAAGATAGAAAATTTTGCTTAACATTGCGGTTTCAAAAATAATCAGAATTAAAACTGTGGTTTTTTTTATATCAAATTTTTTAAACGTATGCAGAAATTTTAAATAAAGCTAAGGAGCGGAAAATGCTCATGAATAATCAAATAAGACAAAATATTTCGAATTATTTCACAAAGCTCATTTCTGAAATTAGTGTCCATTTTACAATTGCCAATACAAATGCCCAAGAAGTCCACACCTAGTTTTTTACAAAAAAAACAAAACATAATTCAGCGGTTCCGAACATTGTGTAAATATCAAAAGCCAAAAAGGAAAATACCACTTTTTTTTGGGTGGCGAGGATTGTATTTGTGTTTTTGTGAGTGCATGTCTCTGTGCGTATATTGTACTTGTGTCGTATGTGTATAAGATAGATAGAGAAAAAGAGAGAGAGAGAGAGAGAGATAGAGAGAGAGAGAAAGAGAGAGAGAGAGAGAGAGAGAGAGGGAGAAAGAGAAAGGAACAGAGTTACTTTCAGATAAATGTTTCCCTCAAATGTTAGACACAAATATAGGCAGAGAGCAAAAACTGGCAGAAATCAGTAATTAATTATTAAACATTACGTCAAATGTGCTAATAAACTACGGATTTAAAAATGTCCAGTGCCAAGTGGGTATGTTTTGAAATCTTGCTCATAACAAAATAACAAATCCTGAATGTTTTTAGAAATTCAATGTCCCCTTATCTTTAAGAAATTCATATCAGGTTTTACTGCATGTTCGAGTGTTACCGATACAATTGTTGCTTCCAGGAGTCCTAAATAGGTTTTCTACAAAAAGAATAAGGCCATGTAAAAACGGTGACGGGTTTTGAGTGAGGAGTAGATGCCAAAAACATAACTTTACGAAAGTTTTTTGGCGGCTGGTTTTTGTTTGTGTCTGCGAGTGTGTGCCGTTGCGTGGGTATAATTATGGGTGTGCGTTTTTGTATGTGTGGTAATTGATTTTGAGAGAGGGAGAAAAGGATAGTTATTGTGATAGAGATAGTGCATTTAAATGTTAGACACACATGGATGCAGAGAGCAAAAAGTGTCAGGACGAAAGAAAAATGAGAAATAAGATTTAACTTTTGCTTGATTTTGCGGCTTCAAATGTTTTCAATAGCAACGCTTATTTTCCAAACCTTGCTAATAACACTTATGTGCTACTTTGAAATTTTAATTGTCCTGTTGGGCTCATGAATGATAAAAATTGACAAAACTGTTCTAAAAACATTAAAATGTTACGTTTCAACGTTTAGTGTCAAAATTACAGTTACTGATACAATGGCCTCACCAATTTGACAGCTTTTGTCTGGAAAAAAGCATAGAAGACCAAAATGAACAGTGACGAGCCTTGAGTTGTGACCAATTCACAAATACACATTTTTTAAAAACTATTTCTTTTTTGTTGTTTGAGTTTGTATTTGTGTGATGGCGTTTGCTTGTGTAATGTTTGCTGTGTGTGTGTGTGTTTGTGTGTGTTTGTATGAGTTTTCCGTGTTTTTCCATTTCCACTAAACTTATAATAACAGTACTTTTTCAAACAGTATAAGTATTTTGCTCCAATGCAAATAAGTTGCCTTCTAGATGCTCCCGACGGTTTTTTTAGCAGAATTTAAAATTTGCTTTTGCAAACTTGAGAGGTTTGTTTGAACATTCTGTGCTACGCACGGACTCGCTCGCGCCGTCTTGTTTTATATCATACTATTGTTTTTTTTATCAATTTGTCTATAGTGAAATCAGGCTCTTCTTTGAACACGATTTCTGTTCATTTTTATACCCGATTTGATATCGATCTATTACTGGACAGTATTGCAGGACAACTTTGTTTGGACTCGTCATATAGGTCACAACAAAATTGGACACAAAAATTATGATGAGATAATCTGAGTTAGCCTCTAATTAGAACCAGGTGCCTCGATATTAGGAGCAACACAGCTTGCAGCAGACAACTGTAGTAATATCCAAAGTGTTCCATAAATACACCCCCTGTCAAAATTGGGCCTCCAATTCTTCCAATCGAATAAGAGGCACAAGATAACGCCACTGTCATTACTGCCGTAAAAAACATTTTTTCAACCAGAAATTATGAAAACAAATTTTAATTTGAGTCTGGGGTCGAGGGGATAGCACATTTTTTTTGTAAGCAAAGAGCTAAATGTGATGACTTTTTGAAAGCAGTGCTCTGAATTAGATGAACTACGCTGAAAAACGCTGGAATAGTGGGATAAATGCGACTAACTTTCACAGAATTTTTACAGAAGATTTCAGTGCTTTTCAGCGCATTTCTTAGAAAATGCTTCTTTAATATTCAACCCAATTAGATGCTAAAACTGAAAGCATAAGGGATTTAGTGGAATACGAGATGGCTGCTACCCCGGAGAGTGTAGTTCGATTACAAGTCGAGAAAAAGAGCTAAACGCGCCGTTTTCAGCGCATTTTCCTCATAGTTTTAAGACCTTTGAGTGCTTTTCAGCGCATTTTAATTAAGTTTTAGGCCGGAATTTTCGGAAAAATCAGCGCATTTATTACATAATATTGAAGGCTGTGTATAATAGTAAATTAAATTGAGCAGCACACTTCGATTGATGCCTCTTGACAAGAGTTTAATTCACGAAAAAAATGCAATAAAATTGAGTGCATTTTAGTTAATATAAGGTTGACCCAAAAAATAACGATTACATTGAAGATATTTTAATTCAATTTTGAGCAAATTAATCCGATAATTTCAGATAAAAATAATACGGCTTTAGAAACCCTTCATTTGTCTAAAATTGCAAAAGATTTCAACGATCTACCTTGTTTCCTGTTCTGTTTCACGTTTTGTAGCAATTCAGTTTTTTTACAATATCATTCCATTGTTTCCAAAAGCACATTTGCGTTGTCGATTAAGTGTGGTGCAGTAAAACATGTGAAATAATACTTAAATTCTTAATGTCAAGTGAAAAAAGAAAATATTTTTGGAACTTTTGAATCAGCAAAAAACCAAAACCGAAAAAACTTGTTTCATTTTGAGATACTACAAGAGGAAAACATAATTTCACGTGCGGACTTGTTCACCTATAGTTTCAAAATAAACAACTTGTCTGGAAAACACTTACGGGAAAAATCATTTCGACAGTTATGGAGTTTTTAGTTTAAATTGGTTAAAAGTTTTCCCTCGGTATTAAGTCGACTCCAGATTTTCAACATAAACTTGTTCACTTTACTCAAAGTGAATATTTTTAAACAGTTTTTTTACCTCATTTTTCTCATTATCTCGATCTTTGTACAAGTTTTTAACAGGTTTTATAAGCTAAAAACGAATTTTTAGAAGTTTTAAAATCAAGTTTTTTACCAAAGCGTTTTGGTGGACACCATAAAAAACTTTTTTGAGATAAGCATAATTCTCATTGGATTACACCAATCAAAGTGTAATAAGTGTTTTTTGACTACTTAATAAGCTTAGGCGAATCTCAGTGAGACTCTAAATCCAATTTCGGAGACAGGGGTTGACAAAACTGATTTTCTGGGTTACTTAAAAGTAAAAATAACCATTTGAATGAGTTTATCTTGTCTTATTAGAACATTACTCTTGCTTTTTTTTCTGATAATTACGTTAGAAGTCGAATAATTATAGGAAAAATATTATAGGACAATTGACGAAATCTTCATTATCTTTATCATAATGATAACTTTAGTCCGTAGGACAGCTATTTTAACTTAAGTTATAAGTGCCATTATAAGTTAAGCACGACCACAAGCTCCTGTTTTTGACATTCTCTTTTAATGAATTCACACAGCCTTCGTACTCGTTTCAATTCATTAATATTTATTTACGTATCAGTCTCATGTAAATTTGGGCCAACATAGTCGGCTTAAAGCAGCAAGCTTCCAGCGGATATCGTCCGGTGAAATTGAGCAGATCTTAAGCTTTTACTATTAATTCCTATGCGTTTTTATACCAAAACTCTACGTTTCTTTTACTTTGAATAATAATTGAACCACTTTTTATAGGGGTTAAATATGAGACAAAATAATCAGGATTGAGAGAGAACTGGCTAAAGAGAGATTATAGGGGCGAAATTTATAAGGATTGAAAAGCACGCAACCTTTTTTGTTAGTGTTAGATAATTTTGACATACAAACTGCTACAAAATTTTTCTGACAGATTAACTAAATAAGTGGTTGAAAAATGTAAGTTGTTTCTTTAGACAGCACCTTTAATTTTGTTGTTGTCGTCATAGCCCATAACATATGCCATTCTTTCGAACACCAATTGGCCAGTCACAAAACTCGCTCCACCAGTCAGACCTTTTGAATTTTGTTCTTTTTTTGATCTTGTTCTCATTTTGATTCTTGGCATGTATTGCCATTTCTGCAAACTTCAATGTTTCAAATTTAAAATGTATATGCCCTATGATAGAAACTCTATTCCGAGAGAAAAGAAAAAAAGGAATAAAAAAACATCATGGCACACATAAATCAGTTTTTACAGTTTTTCTTTGCTTTTTAAGTAGGACAAGAAATTCATAATTTTAATTTGTTCTTAGAGGTACATTTTGGAAAATCCTGCATAGAGGCTAACATTTTCATAGTCGT
Organism: Convolutriloba macropyga; assembly: GCF_964194025.1. Classification (NCBI taxonomy): domain Eukaryota; kingdom Metazoa; phylum Xenacoelomorpha; order Acoela; family Convolutidae; genus Convolutriloba; species Convolutriloba macropyga. The sequence goes on along the minus strand of NC_134478.1, from coordinate 4,429,702 downwards.
ATTGGGATTATTCAAATGCCAACCCCTACGTCACGTCACCTTATTCACTTTCAGACAGTTTCAATTTCTTTAATTTCTCTTAGATAATTGAACGGCTAATTTTCTAACAAACGAGGTTCGGCCCAAGCATTTCTTTCAAAAATTATTTTTTAACCTCCTACCCGAAAATAGGTTCACGTGGACGCAATTAAATGAAGTTTCACCTGCTAAAAAAGCAGCAACAAACACACAAAAAAACAAGAAGACATTATATTATATTAGTTCAGTTTTCTATTTTTATGCAACTGGGAAATCAGCTTTTATTAAATTTTGATGTCCGCTCCTATTGGTTGATAGATCTAAACGTAATTGCGATGTTTTTGCTTATGAGGTGAGAATGAAATTCTGTAATGCAATATCATTGAGAAAAAAGATTTATTCATTGAGTGGGATTACATATTCGGTTGTCACAACTTCATATCAGTTCGAATGGGCGGCTATGATATGGTCAAAAGATATAACAAGAATAAAACTGTTTGAAGTAATGTAGAAAAAAGTGTTTTTATAAATATATACTACAAGAACGAGAGATCTAGGAGGGATCTAGAACGAGGGATCTTTCTTCTAGGACGATTCAAAAAGTTTTCTTCAGGATTGTTATATTGTTGCTTAAAAATCTTTTATGCTTTAAAAATGATTGTTACATTGATGCTTAGAGACTTGCACGTCTACCAAAAAAATTATTAGTGTATTTAATCTACTAAAAGAGTAGTTCAGATTGACCTGATCAAATATACAGTTAAAAGACGAGAAGCATTTTAAGATATACTTTCTAGTCTGTACTTTAGAACGTGCAAACGTGCTAACGTTTTGTACATTGAATCTTTACCCAATAATGAATAGAAACGAGAACAAGAGAACGATATCGAAATATACATTAAAAAGCGCTGAATTGATTTATTTGGTAGAAAAAAAAACTTTTTGATTGAAATCATGGGCGCAGCTTATTAACGTTCGTGCGTTCATATCCAGATCATACTGTGTTCACCAGACTTTTGTGCGCTTTTGTTAGGAATTTCATCTGTTCACCAAATTTTTGTGCGTTTATGTTGAGACATTCGTGCGTTCATCAGACTTTCTTGCATTCAACAGATTTCTCTGCGTTCTCCAGACTTTGGTGCTTTCATCTCCAGATTTTCGTGCGTTCAGCAGATTTTTGTGCGCTAATATTCACATTTTTGTGCATTCATCAAACTTTTATGCTTTCCGCAGACTTCTGTGCTATCACATTAAGACTTTAGTGCGTTCATCAGAATTTCGTGCCATCACAAAAATTTTTGTGCTTTCATGTTCAGAATTTTGTGCGTTCATGCACAGACTTTCATGCGTTCAGAGTTAGAGAACCCGCAACTGCATATAACTTGAATACTTGATATTAGCATAATTTATTCCATTTGTATGTACTTCCTCAAAATCATTATCTGTTTAGTAAAGTTTTGAATAACATTGTCTGAACTTCTAAAAATCGCAAAACACTTTTTTGGGTAAATATCATATACTCTGGACTTTTCCATCCTTTAGGTTGAAAGACATGAATATGTTTTTTTACCTCGGCAAATGAAGTAAAAGCTTAAAAAACAATGCAAAAGACTGATTGCAATTCTTTTCGCATTCCACATTTTGCTATTTATTTTGAACTCAAGTGTTTTTCGGCTTTGAGCATTGAAGGCTGCCACTTGAGTTAGTACGTTGAGGTAAGAATGCTATAGCTCATCTTTTAGATCTTATTTTATAAAACAAAACTGAAAAAATAGTGCGTTAGTGTCCTAGACTTACATACGTTCATGTTCAGACTTCCTTTCGTTTTTCGATCTTTGCAGACTATGTAATTTTTAACGCACGCTGCTGACAAACTCGTGTGTTTACCTTTGGTTTGAACATACTTGATTCCGTCTGGGACCTCAACCTGGGTAGCTTTTCACCGTTATTTTGTTTCCAAAAAAGACCGAAATAAAGGTGGAGAACAAATATTTTCTCCACTTTTTGATTTATGCTTAACATTTTTGGTTAGCACGATTTCCGGGAAACTAAATCCAGGTTAAGTTTTGAGGGGACCTGCAAGTTAAAAGCGTAAACACTAGGTATAAGTTTTTCACGTTCTGAAATGTACAAAATTCAAGCCATAATTGATGTGGGATAAAAATAAGTTCGATTTTGGATACTGCTCGCAAAAACAAATAACATTATTTAAACGCTGCTATTTGTTGCTAGGTAATATGCAAAGCTCCGGTAGTGAAAAAACTTCGCGAAAATTGTTTGGAAAAGTTTTATCTAGAGAAAGCGCGACGCTACCACAGTTGCTTTCATTTTTTTCTTTGCACTGTTTTCTTCAATTTCTACCTAAATTTCACAAGAACAAGATTTGTACCCTGAACACCAAGTAAGCCGAGTAACCAAAATGGCGATTCAACTCGTTTCCATACTAGCGGAAGAAACATTAAGAAGAATCCAAAGCTGGCAAAGATGGGAGAATACGAGTATATCTTCCCCCCGTGACCTCTGTCAACAAGGGCTCCAAAAAATGGGGATCCAATAGCATACATTGAAGAGAGAAGGAGAAAATAATACCCAGATGTGTCTCCGTTGATTCCAAAATAAATTTTAAGGTACGGGGATACGGCCACCTCATCAATTGCAAGCAATCAGTTAGTAATGAAGTTAAAACTCAAATTTCCAGAAATAAATTGCTTTTAAATTCATGAACGGTTAACTTGATCTCACGTTTGGTTGTGATAGTTTCCTATCAAGTGCTAGGGACAAAAGTTGTTCAATTTATCTGAAAAAAGCAGATATCAAATTGCACCGTGTTCTTTTATCCCGAGGTACGTCCTCCCAGTGAATTGAAACTTTATACAACTTGATAACACATGCATGATCTTGACATTTCACTCAAAACTTTAAACATTTTATCAAAAAATTATTGAAAAACCAACTTTTCTCGGTAAATATTGATAAGATCTTATCAAGTAAAACCAGGAAAATTTCTTGATAGCTTTTGAAAAAATCTTCGTAAAACTTGGTAGCATATTTGTTGTCATAATTTTGAAAATTCATATATATTGGATTTTTAGTAACTTTTTTGTAAATTTGAATCAAAAATCTTATAAAAATTTCTTTTTGCCATTCCAAACTAGGCTGTATAGTTTTAATATTGCCTGAACAATAAAACGCGCCATTAAACAAAATAAATTTTACGTGAAATTTCATTGCTAACTATTTCTTATAACGAAGTCAGAATGCATTCCCCTTCACCGTTTTCAATTTAGAAGAACCAACAATATATCTAAAATCTACAGACTAATTTTTAAATTTGTAAGGAAGTAAAATGAATAGGGTCACATTACAGCATGACCAATGGGAGGAAAATCACCACAATTAAACTATCTAGTTTCATTCAATCAACTATTGTGGCAATATAATCCAGCTGCGATAACTGCTTTAACTTAAAAATAGCAAAAATTCAAGTCTTGTGGCTGTTTTTTTAATTGTTTTTTAAATTGGATTGCTCTGATGCTATGCTATTTAGTCTTTCACCGCTGCTGCTTCTGTATGTACAGCAGCAGAATTTTTCAAAAAAGATTCTGAAGTTGCTAATAAAACTTATGAAGCAAGAGACTTATGGAAAGACTTTTACTCGACTCAAGATTACTATGAAAAGACCCTGCTTGACCCAAAATATCAATAAAAAGATTTTTACTCGAACCAAGGAAAGAATTGGCAGGAATTATGAAAAGAATTAGCCTCAACTTTAACAAGAGTCCTCGACCGTGTAATTTCATTCAATATTTACCCCCTGGAATTATTAGGTCTTTTCATAATTTCTAGATCTAGACTAGGGTTTTACTCGCTCGTAAGTGGAGTTAAATGATTATTGCGAACAAAAAAAAATGGTTAAACTAATTGTTAACGAATTTTTTAATTGATTGCTTGTGAGGTGACCTCTATGAAACCAATGCTGCTTGACATGACAATTAGTGGAAGCATTGAGCCAATCATGAGAGGCCGCGTCATCAGATATATGAATCCTTAATCGGAAAGGGAACTTTTCCCTTTCGAACAAACAATAATCATACCATTCCCCATTTTCCCATTATTCATGGCCAATTTAGAGTGGCTAGATTTGATACACTCAATAACAGTAACTAATATATAGTGTGGATTATTATTGAGGATTATTATTCTAATAGAGGATATAAGAGCTCAAACTTCCGCCAAAAATTATCTATCCTGTTTCCGCCGCTCAAATAGGCATATAATTTTTACGCCCACCACCGCACGTGATATTTCTCACATAGAAAAGTGCCTTATAACAACTTATAGTTTATTTATTGAAACAGTGGTGGGGGGGGGGGGGATATTGAAACAGCAGGGGGGGGGGGAGGTTCAAACAAATCTAAATTCAGATATCCCAAAAACATACTAAGGAAAAGTTTCCTATCCTTGTTCTTCGTCTTCCTCTTCATGTTTTACACCATCATTCTCATTTCGATTTGATCTCGGCAACAATTCTTGCGTTGACTTGTCTAGCGTCTCAGATCCACTCCCACTTTCTTCGATAGTGCCCAAAGTTTTGGACTGCAATTTGTCCGGGGTCTGGACCACATTCATGACCGTGTTGGGCAAAAGGGGGCAAGTGAGGAAAAAGAAGAAAAGCTCCACTAATCCAGAGACGAAAAATGGCAAAGAGTATCCCCCCAATGAGTAGAGGGCACTTCCAAGAGACGGTCCAATCATCTGACCCACGCCTGTTGAAAGGAACAAACACAGGGTTCCGGTGATGGATAATATCGTTCTTATTATCATTGTTAATTTGACTAAATTGACCTTTATGGCATTTTTTTGTAATGACTTTTCTTATTTAATACAATTGATGAAATAAACAAGAAAAATCCGTTCAACTGGATAGGCATGGCAATTAAAAGTTACAACGTTCAGTTTTCAAATAGTTGAATTGGTTCTGAAAGATTGAAAATGATCGCATGTCCAATCAAATTTCGAAAATTACGTCGTGTTTGTGGATAAGAACGTAAATTAAAATTGGAGGCGGGCCAGCAAACCGATAGAAAAACAGGTCAAATTTTGAAAAAAAAAACATGTCAAGTAAGCTGAAAATTTCCGATGATAGCTCTATTACATTTGTTGCATTTGGTGCATTTGTTGCTTGGTGCATTGGAAAACATTGAGAATTAAAAAAAACCATGCAGCTTCTGCATGTAACGGTGAACAAGGTATTTTTCTGAAAAATCTTAGACACAACTTTTGGCTTGCTTTCGTGTCGGCTTACTGCTACTTCTATAATGTGTCCGATAATGTGAGAAATTGCGATTAATATCCGTTACTACTCAAATTTTATTAGTAATTATTTGAGACCCATTTCAAAGACATTGTTTTTGTGAGCAGTGCTATGGGCAACTCAAAATCTGTTATCTGTCTTTTTAGATGTTAAATCAAAACTAGTATCGTGATTTCTGAAAAACTAGTATCGTGAAATTAGATATTTCAGCCGTGGAAAATGTCATGCGTGGAATCTGGTGACTTATGGTGGGGAATTAGTTACAAAGTATCGTTAATAGATTTCACTCTAGCCCCAAAAACGCTCATCGTGGAATTCAGTTGCGGATATATCCAACTTTAAGCAAATTGGAACCAAACTTGCCTACTGTAACTAGTTTCAGCAAACGCGTTTTACTAAAATCTAAACAATGGGTTGTGAAAAATAGACACAAAATCCTGTAAATTTATCCGAGAAAACATTGAAACTCTCATTAGAAGATTTCACCATGCCAGCAATTTTTGCCTCGTCAGCCCTTTAATTTGTACTTTTTCTATGAAAACAATTGTGTACGGAATCCTGAAAACTTTTTCTTTCAATCAATATTAGAGTTGTTGCAAAACTTTAGAGGTAATTTAGTGTAAAAAATTTATGTAATTTAATTAGATCAGTTTATATTAGAGTCTGCTCATGGCTGAAAATTTAATTTTCAAGCTTTTTCAAAGCCCGTATCTGAACTTTTAATGACTTGTCCATCCTCCCGTACTCGAGCACTCCACTTTATATGTTTAAACGTAAAAGATGCTTCCAAATTGCTCCGCGTTTAAACAAATTAAATCGCTCTTAGGTTGTTTTCGTGCATTGAAGTTGAAAAATGATCAGCTCGAAGGCCAGAGGGCTTTCATATAAATGAAAAATTGGTGACTGTTTCCTATACCATTTTTATTTGGATTTAAGATTTTTATCAAGGAGATCACATAATTCTTAGCAATAGGAATTGATTAAAAAAAGATAAAATATAAATTTCATGGTTTTATAGAACCACTTATGAGAACGAAAGATCGCATATTGATAGAAAATTTACTCCCTGTGACGAAATTGATTCAAAATTGACAAAAATTAGAAAAGCCATAGTTTTTTGGCATTTTGCCTAGAAAGAGAAGATCACAAAAACTTAATTTTAAGAAAAAAACCAAGAAACAGTGATGCGAAATTGACGCCAAAAAACAAAGCAAGAGCTCGAACAGACTTTTAGGATTTTGGTTGTCTGAATAACTGGGTAACTGTCAAATTTTGACTTACTGAATAATATGAAATAATAAAAACAAGAGTTAGAATGCTATTCGTATTCAATTTAAATCTATTCGTAGTTAAAATGTGACAAAGAACTTCACCCATAAAATTAGGAATCATGCAGCTGTGATATGATAAGAGTTAGGAAAGAATATCGCGCATCTTAAAAAGTAAAAAAAAGCTAATTGAATCAACTGAGGAAAGGCGAAAAAATATCGACATTGAAACAGAAGTTCTTAAACATAAGAGCATTAAAGGCAAGATTGGTTTCAATTCTCTCAACAACCTGGAATTTTTCCTAATATACTCTCGATTATCTTAAGATAAAACTTACCAAGCTGAGTACTGAGTCCTTTCCAATTTTAGCAATCACAGAATGAAGGTAGGAATAATATATTCAGACTTTTTATTATCAGCAGCGCATAACTGATTCTATGAGACTTGGGATAATAAGCGAAAACAAATTTTAGTGAACATTAGAAGAATAACGACTAACTAAAACGCTAAAAGGGTAGTTTAAATCTAGTTGACGCTATGAAGTACTGAGCTGACCCCACAATTGCCTCTCCATGATAATAGCTTCAAAAACAAAACAAATATACAGTCATTTTTTTAAAATGGACATTGGCAGAATTTCAGTTTAGGTCAGTCTTCCATTAATGCCATTATTTTTGCCAATGTTTTCGCAATTACCTGAACAGACATCTGCAAAATTTATTAAACTTTTAGTGAGTGTAAAATTATGTAATAGTTTTGAAAAAATAGCATATTTATCATTTTAATCATAAATACATTTTCACGTAATGGCATTTGTTGAGAACACTTGATGGATTTTAAGTGATTTAATTGGTATTCAGTTAGTGACTACAAAACATTAGTTCGACATATTCGACATATATGGTTACAGGAAATGCTTTCCCCTAATTAAGGTTACACCTAATGTGCTATCACCTGATTCCATCTGATAGAAAACGGGGAAAATTTTGCACAGGTAGTTGAATGCGGAAAAAATTATTCACCCCGAAAATTTGTTTTTCTTATAAATATTCACATCTAAATTAACAATCTAAATTAGCATTCTTCGCTAAAGATGCAAATCATTTTCTATCGCTATTTACCTCATTTCATAGGTTATCTTTTGTTACTTTGACTTGGGAATCTTTTTTAAACCAAAAATTGGTAAAAAAAATTAACCAGTATCTCTTAAAGGCCACCAAATTTCTAAAAGAATCATTTTATTTGATAGAAATAAAACTATGTAGTGATGACCGCAACCCGTTCCTAAAACACACTGAAGGGCACTGGTGACAGTTCCAGACCAATTTGGAAAGAGAGGTAGCAGTAAACCCAGACCACTGGACCATATCATGCAGCAACAAGCACCACTAACAGCTCTGATCATCATACACACTGTTATAAAAGGCCAACCCCCACCTGCAGTTCACCATGAGATGTACACGCAAAGTTCGGCAAAAATTGACCATTTCAGTGAAAAAGTTGAAATCACATGCAAATAAAAAGGCCTCGTTATATTTGCATGCAGCTGGAGAAAAACAATTGAGCTCCCATCAACGAAGCCAATTAACAAATTGTGAGAATTCTTTCTTAAATTAAGCTTGAAATAAGTTCTAAAAATTGACATGTTATAGACGACATTCCATATACCTAGTCGAGAAGACCTAAGAAAAACGACGAAGAGATACATCTTCGGTATCTTTGGTTTTAAACGTAAGAAAACTTTAGTCCGTTGGGTTTGTTCGGTGTTGTCGGTTTCGAACGTAAGAAAGATTCGATTTAATCATTTTTGTATGTAAGAGAGGTATTCTGAAGCAGAAAAAACCTTGAAATAATGTAGAAATTTATTGAAAGTTCTTCTTTAGCTCGTTCACGGAAGTACTTGAACAAATAAAAATTTCTTGGTTACTTTTGAATTCAAAATTGTAACCTACTTGTTGAACTTTCATGTGAATTCTGCTGATTAATTCATGTTCACTGAATTTTGACATCCTCTCTTGTAAGGTACAAGCAATGTTTTTGACGGTTAGTTACGTTTAAAATCAAACATGCTGACCATTTTTTTGTTCAGTTTGCTTAACTAATCTGCTTGTAAAACCCAGAATAAATAATTTTACCGTGTTTCTGACAATTACACGGAATGTCCGTTATGTTTAAAAAGTGACGATATTGAATTTCTCTTACGTTTATAAAACGGCAATGCCGAATATCTCTTACGTTTACAAAACGACAATACCCAGTCTCTCTTATTATAAAAATCGAACAAAAACTATGAAACCGACAAGCAAAATTTAAAGGCTTTTGTCCTTTTTGGATAGAATAAGACGACGATACGGACAATTTCTGATGCGTGAAAACCGGAGATTTCTCAACTACCGATTTCATACCCGATGAGTCATGGAAAAACTTGGAATTATCTTGGAGGCTATCTCTGCGAGTTACTGAATAGGTCGGTTATCTTGTTAGGAAGCCTATTGCATTCAACTTGAATTTTTGCATGAATAACAAGAAAGGATCGTTTTGGACCATAAATTTTAGGAAAGACGGCTTTATTTGAATTTTGTCTGGCTGATGCGATGTTTTTTTTCAACTGTTAAATATATATATATATATATATATATACATATATATATATATATATATATATATATATATATATAAATAAATAAAATGACCGTTTGTGAAGGCAATTTTAGGAAATGCCGGATTTTTCCAAAACTTGTCTGACAAGGTTTTATAACAATTTTACGAGATAATAGGTGGCGATACTCTCGGTGTGATTTAATAATTTTAGGTGAAGAAAGTTATCTTTCCATATGATGCTCGTATTAAATTTGCATTAAAAAATATTAAGTCTAATAGATTTCACAAGCTTGGCCTTAAAGGTAATTTGATTTCTTTTAAAATAGGAACGAATTTGACTATATTATACCGAACATATGTAAATTCAAATCTGCAATTTCAGCGTTTTCGAAACATTTCCGAAAATCCAGAAAGACCAAAAAACCAAAAGTGGTATGAACTTGTCGAAAACTATCCCATCCTTAGAAGATTTACTTTTTCTCTGGTTACCACCTCAGACGTACTCATATCCTTAAAAGGATTCTTGACAAGATTCATGCATATGAGATGCCTTATAAAGCCTTATGACATTGAGTTGAATTTCATCATTATTGTTAATTGGGAACCACATAGCAAAGGCAGAGCGAACCACTTCGAAAAATCATAACTTTCCAAAGATATTTTTGCAAGAGTTTTGCTCATAATTTTTTTTCTGCAGACCCAGTTCAATTTTGGGCTCTGCCATTTTGACTATAAATAAACGGCCCAGCACTACTATTAAAGTACAGCTAAAGTCTTTTCATGAGTCGAGTATGTCCTTTTCATGTTACAGAGTTGACCATGGCATTACCTTACGTCGAGGCCTAAACTAGGGGAACAAGCGACTAGCGTGTCCCAAGTTGAGCTTTTTGCTCAAAATAAACATGAAAAATTGTCGGTTTTCGTTGGTTTTATTTCACCAAAACATATCAAAGCCCTAATTTTTTGTCGGTTTCGGTGGTTTCCTTCGATCTTGAACATACGTCTGTTTCTGCCAATTTTTAAACCTAAATAGCATCTTTTTTTTATCTCGGTTTTATAGCCTAGCAAAAATTACCCAACCGTGCGTATAGCCCATTGCACCAAACAATAAATTAGAAGCAGCCGACAAAAATGCTCCAGCGCAGAAGAAAAATTTCTGGTTCTGCCGATCAATAATTCCACCGAAGACAAACACTGCAAATAAGTTACCAACATCAAAAAAGGCAGTAATCACACCAACAAATGTTGTCGACGTATCGTGTTTGTAGCGGGCCTCTATTGGGAAAAATGGCCCCAATAATGAGTAGTTAACTCCTTCGCCCAGATAGAAAGTCAAGCCCAATAGCAGGGCAATAAATTTCCGCCAACAAGATTCGGATCTCTGCATATTTTGTGGGTTACTCATACTTAACGTCCAGTCTTGGTTTGGTGGATAAAATGCTATCAAGGTTGCCACTTTCGTTATATTGTTCGTCTGTTATGCAAAGCGCTGCCTCCGATACGATTGCAAATAAAATTGATTTGATTCTTTTAAATTAAGTGATGAAGTATGCTTTGAAAAATGGGCTATAATCTGTTAACGTAAAGGAAATGAATCTTTAACGTAACGAAAATTGATCTTTGAAGCCGACCCTATAATTAACCCTATCTCGTCAATGTGACGCCTCGACTAGTCTGTGAACTGTGAAATAATTTGCAAATTGGTCAAACAGCAGTACAGATTACGCTATACTCGCAAGATTCCGATTCATGGCATCAAACATAGCAGATTGATATTGGACGATTTTACTCCAAAATAGGGAACAATCGGGGGAAATAATGGAAAAAAAGCCAAAAAGCGCAATTAGGAGTAATTATTGACGATTCGTTTATTTAATTTGAGTCATGAAACTAATTTCGATACTCTTTGATTATCTTTTTGTAGTAGCCGACTGACCTTAGTTCAGTTCATCTGCGTTGTGTGCAGGATAGGATCAAATTTAATCACGCAAATTAGATCTATATGGAGAAAAAATACTAAATAAGGTCAATTTGGTCTTCTAAAACATCGCCTGACCGTAGAGACCTATGATCACGCTTTGGCACAACATTCGTGATTAGCAAATTAATGACTGTCTTCAACAGTCATTAATTTGAAGAATTACTCGTATTGTTCGAAGTTATTCGTTGACAATATCGGTTGCTCTCATCTGTCTGTTATTTCTTTGAGGATTGTGGTCTTTGAGTTTCTACCTGGTTAAATATTGGTTTTCATCAAAGAATTATCTTCAAGAGAACATTATCATCTAAAGGCCTGTTGAAATTCATTCATTTCATACGAAATTAAAAAAAACACGCATAAAGGACACGTTTCAGACAACAAATCAAACATTTTATTGAGTATAAACAAAAATATACCTAGAAATAGACATTAAAAACAACTTAAAAATTTTTAAAAACCATGAAAATTACCAGTAGAAACAGATGTCAAACTGCACATAGTTAAAGAGAGAACAAAAAATAAACCTGTATCGCGAGAGCATTTTTTGTTCAATCATAGTCTTTTCCCTCAAATTGAAATTTGGAGAAATATGGTTTTACGTCGGAAAGCATTAAAAAATTGCTTGTTTTTCAACCGTGCTTTCTGTATCCGCGTGGCTAATAACTGAACTCAATTTGATCTTGAAAGATACTGAATTTCGTGAATATCGGTAACATTGTTTCTTTGGATTTAAAAGTTTTCTAGATTTGTGAAAGACGACTTGAGCAGCGTGTCATCATTCCAATGTATCTCTACAACGCAAAACAAACCTCTAGCAATGTCGACAATAGCACAAATAAATACTTTCGAACAGAACAAAACAAGATCACATCAAAATATATCAATTTTACCAACCAAACTTTTAAAAAACAGCCAGCAGCCCAATCATGGCAACGCAACTGCAAAGGAACATTAAAACCAACTTTGATACGGACGAGTCCAACGAATCAACAGACACCTGCCCACCAAGCCTACCAGGTTCCTGGTCAAAAAAAATTTGATCATGCCAAAACGAAGACAAAAAGTTAGTCAAAAAAGAATGCAAACAAGCATAATTTGGGTATAGTGGCCAGCATATGCGAAATAGTATGGCAAAAATACTGATGTGACAGTACCTATTTTTGAAGTTGGCTCCTGGTCGGGGATTCAACCGTAGCCAATTAAGAGTTTTATACTACAAAATTTAGATCAGATAACAATGAATGTGAATGAAATCAAAAGCGCCAGCAATTTGGGTAGCTAAAAACACTCAATAAAACTACATAACTAATTGTTCCTACCCACTTTAGTGGGGGATGAACTATATACTCAACTGGTTTTTTTTTGTTCAGTCAATTTTGGCCGATCGATATAGTCATCGTAGAGAGTTGCGAGTGGTATCATTAAAAAGCTCGTCCAGCGTAGAGTATGGATTTAAGAAGATTTTTTCAATTTTTGTTTTTTATAGGGAGTTATCGAGGTTTAAAGTTTTGTGAATATGTGACGTAATTCATCTGTTTTTATTCACATTTTCGGTATTTTCGACCTAATTTTTGTCAATTTTGCTAACATTTGTTCAGATTTTTTTGCTGTATTGTTAATGATTTTATCTCTGGAGATGGAGGAGGTTTGCTGAATTCTTCGATCCGAGTTTTTTGGCTAGAACTTTTGATAAATTTTTCAAAATTCGATTTTCTTCGGGACCAAATTTGCTTTTATAGCCCACTTATTTTAAATTTGCTGGAAGTAAATAGCTTGAAACTGAAACAATATCCTTTTTAAGCTAACAAACGAGCTAGTTCTACACCCGCTGGCTTTGAGAGTCTTCGGGAATTAATATTTTGCCAGTTTTTGTTTGCAAATTAAAGCTCAATACCTATAAAAAAAATGCATTTATATGTTTGACAAACTACAATTTTTTGTTGAAAAATGGATCTCTTTCGCAATCATTTGAAAAAAAGGTATTTTGTTAGATGCGCAGTAACATCTGGGCTGATCTTGATCTCGCCATGGATGCTCACGAAAAAATTTTTTAAAATTTTAATGGGGCGACACTTTTTTTCAAAATAATTCCGTTATGTGAAGGTTTTTTATGTAAACTTCTTTTTAATTACAAGAAATTCAAATCAGGGATCAATGAATGACAGATACTATTCACAAAAAACGAGGCGCAACGAGATTATAAAATGGTTTTAGAACAAGCTCATGGTTTTGGGGGCTCTGACAAACTCTTTTCGTAAAAAATTCTTTTTGTACTTCTTGATTTTTGGTTTCATTTTTTATCTTGTTTTGTAATCAAATGACCTATTATCCCCAGTCAAAGATCCAGTTAAATCTCAAGAGGTATAAATGTATCTAGACATTTTTTAAATTTAATATCTAATGTCTGTTTTGAATTTGAATATAATTGTTTTCACAAAAAATCGGTTGAATTTTGAATTTTGCCACCAATTTTATCTTGTTTCTCTCAACTTTGGGCGTAGTCCCAGTAAAAACAAGCAGAAAACGAAATATTGTGGGTTGTAAATTAATGTTCGTAATGGTCCTATGTTCAACTAATGGTCTCTTTCTCTATATACTACGCGTTTTCTTTTTAGTTTTAAGAATAATTGCATATTTTTTGAGTCCATTTTGTTTCATTGTCAAATTATCATATTATTGACAAGACCAATTGACGAAAAGCGTGGTAAGGAAAACGCACAGCGTTGGAAAAAAGCGTATCTGTATAGGTCAATTGTTTTAATTATTTAGTTTTTGCTTTTTGGCTGAGACACCGTTGAATCACAAAATTTGTTTTCACCTATGTTTATCATTTTTTTGTACGCCATATAACAAATAACAAAAAGTCTCAATTGCTTCCCTGGGACATATAACTCAACCTAGTTAAAGATTTCAGTTTATAGCTGTCTGTTTCAATGAATCTAAAATTGTAATAAATTTTTTTAATTCATCCTTTTACGTTCGTTTACGTACCATGTAACTCGATCTCACTAAATCGAGGTCTCAAATACTTTTGTTCATTCATACATTTTTTGCGCTTAATTCTACGTTGTGATCTGTTGCTTCGACCATTATTTTTACAAAAAGTTTTCGAGCCTTTTATAATGCTAAATTTTCTGATTTCTTTTTTTTTCGTCATCTCCTTGTACTCGTCCTTTTATAAATAAGGCTCGTTGATGCTAAAATGAAGAAAAACTGACAATTTAAAATTCTTGCAGGCGTCATTTTATAATTATAGTGCCTTGAATAATGTGATCTCTTAAAATCGTTTGAAGTTATGGCTTCTTTATATATTTGCTGTTATTTGTGGGGTCGTGACTTAGTCTCATTATTAACAGGCCCAATAAGTTTCCGGAGGCATTGCAACTTAATCCGTTGCTGTTTGTTGAAATTTTTAAACTGTTATGATTTTTGAAAATATTTTTTTTTCAAAAAGATGTTTTGGTTTTTGAGCTTTGTCATTTTTTAAAATAATTTTTTGGTTAATTTCTAGCTCAGTCTCTGTAAACACAGGTCATAAGCCGTCTCCAGTGAACTACAATTTGATCTCTACAACAAATTTAGCTCCAAAATTTTGTTTCTCGGCTTTGTTAATACTGTTACTACGAGTTTTAACAAAATATTTCAGATTTTTTATCTTCGTACTTTTTATGTCTTTTGTTTTCTTTTTAGTTTATAACAATGATCGTAGGTTCCATTGTCTTCGAAATTTTGCGCAATTGAACATTGGATGATGACATGTCTCAGTTGTTTCTTATGGAGATACAAAGGTACATTTTTAGGGATTTCATTTGATATCTAATGACATTAATAACAGTGAAATTAATTGTTTTCACAAATGGAATTGTATTCTCGAACTTCGCACCTCTTTGCTCTTTTTTGTCGACTTGTTAACCCGTCGCAGTGAGGACAGGTCTCTCATTGATTCTAATGAAGTATAGGTGAAATTGTTTTGTTTAGGTTTTATTTGATGCGAGTTTTATTTTGTTATGATTTTTTTTTTATTATAGCCATCGAGTTTTGGTCCTAAGTAGTGTTCGTTGATTGATATTTATTATTGTCCCTTTTCAGTAGTACTATTATCAACAAAGTTCATCGGCCCTCTAGGATGATATTATTGTAATCAGTTTCACTTTTTTTGCCCCTGTTCATTTAACCCCCTATCTTTTAACCCCGATATATTCACCCCTCTATCATTTAATCGCTCTATCATTTCGTCCCTTTATCTTTTCATCCCGCCAATTAGCTGTCAACATTAAAGCATGCTTTGACATAATTAAGTGGATAAACAAATCCCAAATTCGGTTCTGATAGTTTCATATCAAATACCACGTGCCGCTGAGGCATGGCCATGGCCCGCGAGGCATGGCCAAGTGATTATATTGCTAATTTAATAATCATTATTTTATAGAAAGATTAAAATCGGGTGAAAAGGCAGAGGAGTTAAAATATACAGGGGTTAAACGTTACAGGGGTGAATAAATCGGGGGTTAAATGATAGGGGCTCAAATGATTAGG
This sequence comes from Convolutriloba macropyga, assembly GCF_964194025.1. Taxonomy (NCBI): domain Eukaryota; kingdom Metazoa; phylum Xenacoelomorpha; order Acoela; family Convolutidae; genus Convolutriloba; species Convolutriloba macropyga. The sequence continues at coordinate 4,413,983 of NC_134478.1, read as the reverse complement.
GGTGAAAAAGCGGTACACCATTGTATTCCATTCGTTGTTTATTGAACGATATGTATGTTGTTGAAGGTTTTCTAACTCTTCATCAATTATAGCCAATTAACTAATGTGGATGAGCGGGGTCGGAACCTTAGGTGCGTACGCACATTAGCGAGCCTCCTTGTTCGTTATAAACTTCCATATTAGATATGATAACAAGCCAATATTTCTATTAATTTTGATACAATAATATTTTAACTAACATCTTTTACAATCCGACGGTAGTTAAATGTGGTATAGAACAAATTTTATCTTAATTGAGTTCATGATGTGGTTCTTTTTTCCCATCAATTTTGTTTTCCTTCTAATACTCATAATCCATATAAATGTAGAATTTTGTACTTTGCTTAGGCTGACTAGCTGGAGACCGACAATCGCTCAAAGTTCTAACAAATTGAAAGGGGTGTTTTTATGTATTGTGAGGGTTCTTTTGTCCACACGATGCTCTTGTCGATTGTAAGAAACTCTAGTTGGAATTCGTGTAATCGAATAACAGCCAATGAATCAATAACAAATGTAAAAGATTGAAAAATTAAATCAAAATTCAACCGAGTTTTATTATAAAAGATGGTTCACAAATTTAACTTTAAACCAAATTCACAACTCAAGAACTACTATTCTCTATTATATCAGATTTTCTCCGCACATGACTTACTCAAAATAGCTCTCAATTAAGCGGCTTGATCTAACTGCGGTTCTACAAACTTCTCAATTCATTGAATCAGTTCAGCTCTCAACAATGTTGCTGTTATCACAACTTCTCTACAGGTCAACTCCTAAGCTACAACTCTGTTATGGTACTCTTTCGGTGAGGTTATTGTTCCACTCCTTAGTACCCAACCAAGCAACAACGAAAAAAAAAGAAAGTTAAAACAAAATAATCCGTTCGCTTTGCAGTATGGACCACATTAGTTATGTCTTTCTTACGTATTGTTTATTATGACTTAAAATGAACCATTGAATAACCTGAACGCGTTCATTAAACATTGCTGACTTCTACTCAAGCTAATCAAACTAAACCAAAAGCAGTATCAAACTTATGACGCTACCAATTAATCAATCGGTCAACCACTCGACTTAAGAAATTAGCATTTTTTCTTGCCCCGCGGTGTGTTCTAACTTTCTACCAAGTTTGACCACACTGAGTTAAATAACGAATGATAAATAACTTTTACAAAAGTGGCCCCCCTCTTACAAATGAAAGCTATCTTGCAACAATAGGTACTGTTTTACGCATTGTAGTCAAATATCCCTGATACTCGAAAGAAGGATTGCTACACCCTTAAACTAAAACTTGATGCGGCGGAATTTTCCATTTTTGATCTAGGGGTTGAGTATATGCACTTCAAATTTAAAAAAAT
>NC_134478.1:3745086-3802586 GCF_964194025.1 Convolutriloba macropyga | reverse complement strand
TTTCGTTGGGTCTTGTTGTTTCTGTTACGGAAAACTGTCTAAGTGCGGCCCTTTTTACCGTACTATAGCAGTACTCCTATACTTTTTGATAACTCCGCCGTTTCTTGCCCACAAAGACTCGAATGAAAAGAGAAGAGGACCACAAATTGATAATGGAAAATCTCAAGAGAGTCGGTTTTTAACTTGAGTTGAGATCAATTTCCGGCAACCTGTTAGCTTTTTTCTTTTTATACTGATCTCGTCTGAATTTGAAAATTAGAGTAGCGAAGAATATTATACCTAGAAATCTCAAAAGAGTCGGTTTTTAACTTTAACTAAGATCGTTTTCCGACAACCTATTTGCAGTATTGTTTTCATATTGATGTCCGTTGTCTGGTTATGTCGTTTTGTTTGTTTTGGAGAACTCGGTGAGTGCTGTTTTTTAACGTACTGTATCAGTACTCCTATAGTTTACTATATAAGTACTCCTATAGTTTATTTTAGTAACTCCGCCACTGCCGGTCCTTAGACCGGAATAAAAATAGAGTAGCGAAGGACCTTCTCTATACCGGAAAATCTCGAAAAAGTTGGATTTTAAATTGACTTGAGATCATTTTCCGAAAACCTCTTTGCTAAATTGTTTTCATATTGGTTCCTGTTGTCTGGTTTTTTCGTTCTGTTTGTTTTGGAGAGCTGTGTAAGTGCGGTTTTTTGCCGTACTGTATGAGTACTCCTATAGTTTACTATATCAGTACTCCTCTAGTTTATTTCAGTAACTCCGCCACTGCCGGTCCTTAGACCGGAATAAAAATAGAGTAGCGAAGAACCTTCTTTATACCGAAAAATCTCGAAAAAGTTGGTTTTTAAATTGAGTTTAAATCATTTTCCTATAACCTGTTTGCTATATTGTTTTGTATTGGTTTCTGTTGTCTGGTTTTGTCGTTTTGTTTGTTTTGGAGAACTGACTAAGTGCGGTTTTTTGCCGTACTGCATCAGTGTTCCTATAATTTACTATATCAGTACTCCTATTGTTTATTTCAGTGACTCTGCCATTACCGGTCCTAAGCCCGGAATTAAAATAGAGTAGCAAAGAACGGTATTTATACCGGAAAATCTCGAAGAAGTTGGTTTTTTAACTTGACTTGAAATCTTTTTCTGACAACCTATTTGCTATATTGTTTTCATATTGGTTTCTGTTGTCTGGTTTTGCCGCTTTGTTTGTTTTGGAAAACTGTGTAGGTGAGGTGTTTTGCCGTACTGCATCAGTACTCCTATAGCTTACTAAATTATTACTCCTATAGTTGATTTCAGTAACTCCGCCGGTCCTAAGCCCTGAATAAAAATAGAGTAGCGAAGGACCTTATACCGGAAGATCTCAAAAAAATTGGTTTTTAAATTGAGTTGAAATCATTTTCCTATAACCTGTTTGCTATATTGTTTTGTATTGGTTTCTGTTGTCTGGTTTCGTCGTTTTGTTTGTTTTGGAGAACTGTCTAAGTGCGGTTTTTTGCCGTACTGTATCAGTGTTCCTATAGTTTACAATATCAGTACTCCTATTGTTTATTTCAGTGACTCTGCCATTACCGGTCCTAAGCCCGAAATTAAAATAGAGTAGCAAAGAGCAGTATTTATACCGAAAAATCTCGAAAAAGTTGTTTTTTAAACTTGACTTGACATCATTTTCCGACAACTTATTTCCTTTATTGTTTTATATTGATTTCTGTTGTCTGGTTTTGGCGTTTTGTTTGTTTTGGAGAACTGTCTAAGTGCGGTTTTTTGCCGTACTGTATCAGTGTTCCTATAGTTTACTATATCAGTGCTACTATAGTTGATTTCAGTAATTCCGCCACTGCCGGTCCTTAGCCCGGAATAAAAATACGAGTAGCGAAGAACATTATTTTTACCGGAAAATCTAAAAAAGTCGGTTTTTAAATTGACTAGAGATCGTTTTCCGATAACCTTTTTGCTATATTGTTTCATATTGGTTTCTGTTGTCTGGTGTTGTCGTTTTGTTTGTTTTGGAGAACTGTCTAATTGCGGTTTTTTGCCGTACTGTATCAGTGTTCCTATAGTTTACAATATCAGTACTCCTACTGTTTATTTCAGTGACTCTGCCATTACCGGTCCTAAGCCCGGAATTAAAATAGAGTAGCAAAGAGCAGTATTTATACCGGAAAATCTGGAAAAAGTTGGTTTTTTAACTTGACTTGAAATCTTTTTCTGACAACCTATTTGCTATATTGTTTTCATATTGGTTTCTGTTGTCTGGTTTTGGCGTTTTTTTTGTTTTGGAGAACTGTCTAAGTGCGGTTTTTTGCCGTATTGTATCAGTGTTCCTATAGTTTACTATATCAGTGCTCCTATAGTTGATTTCAGTAATTCCGCCACTGCCAGTCCTTAGCCCGGAATAAAAATAGAGTAGCGAAGAACATTATTTTTACCGGAAAATCTAAAAAAGTCGGTTTTTAAATTGACTAGAGATCGTTTTCCGATAACCTTTTTGCTATATTGTTTCATATTGGTTTCTGTTGTCTGGTGTTGTCGTTTTGTTTGTTTTGGAGAACTGTCTAATTGCGGTTTTTTGCCGTACTGTATCAGTGTTCCTATAGTTTACAATATCAGTACTCCTACTGTTTATTTCAGTGACTCTGCCATTACCGGTCCTAAGCCCGGAATTAAAATAGAGTAGCAAAGAGCAGTATTTATACCGGAAAATCTGGAAAAAGTTGGTTTTTTAACTTGACTTGAAATCTTTTTCTGACAACCTATTTGCTATATTGTTTTCATATTGGTTTCTGTTGTCTGGTTTTGGCGTTTTTTTTGTTTTGGAGAACTGTCTAAGTGCGGTTTTTTGCCGTACTGTATCAGTGTTCCTATAGTTTACTATATCAGTGCTCCTATAGTTGATTTCAGTAATTCCGCCACTGCCAGTCCTTAGCCCGGAATAAAAATAGAGTAGCGAAGAACATTATTTATACCGGAAAATCTAAAAAAAAGTCGGTTTTTAAATTGACTAGAGATCGTTTTCCGATAACCTTTTTGCTATATTGTTTCATATTGCTTTCTGTTGTCTGACTTTGTTGTTTTGTTTGTTTTGGAGAACTGTCTAAGTGCGGTGTTTTGCCGTACTGTATCAGTGTTCCTATAGTTTACCATATCAGTACTCCTATAGTTTATTTCAGTGACTACGCCACTTCCGGTCCAAAGCTCGGAATAAAATTAGAGTGGCGAAAAACATTATTTATACCGGAAAATCGCGAAAAAGTTGGTTTTTTAACTTGACTCGAGATTAATTTCCGACAACTTATTTGCTATATTGTTTTCATGTTGACTTCTGTTGTCTGGTTTAGTCGTTTTCTTTATTTTGGAGAACTGTCTAAGTGCGGTGTTTTGCCGTACTGTATCAGTACTCCTATAGTTTACTATATCAGTACTCCTATAGTTTATTTCAGTGACTCCGCCACTTCCGGTCCTAAGCCCGGAATAAAAATAGAGTAGCGAAAAACATTATTTATACCGGAAAATCGCGAAAAAGTTGGTTTTTAAAATGGCTTGAAATCGTTTTCCGATAACTTCTTTGCTATATCGTGTTCATATTGATTTATTTTGTCTGGTTTAGTTGTTTTGTTTGTTTCGGAGAACTGTAAGTGCGGTTTTTTTGCCGTACTGAATCAGTACTCCTATAGCTTATTTCAGTAACTCCGCCACTGCCGGTCCCCAGCCCGGAATGAAAAAGGAGGAGGGATGAACCACAAAAATCATACTGGAAAATCTCGAAAAAGTCTTGTTTTTTAACTTGACTTGAGATATTTTTCCGACACTCTGTTTGCTATTTTGCATTTATATTGATTTATTTTGATTTATTTTGTCTGGTTTAGTCGTTTTGTTTGTTTCGGAGAACTGTGTAAGTGCGGTTTTTTTGCCGTACTGAATCAGTACTCCTATAGCTTATTTCAGTAACTCCGCCACTGCCGGTCCCCAGCCCGGAATGAAAAAGGAGGAGGGATGAACCACAAAAATCATACTGGAAAATCTCGAAAAAGTCGGTTTTTTAACTGGACTGAATTAGATTTTCCGACAGTAGCTTAACTATTTCAGCTCCATCAACCGCCGAGTGCAGCCAGCGAACCAGGTAAAAAAATCGAAGAATTCAAAATCTTGCAAGAAACTTGCAAGATGAATTCATAATCTTGCAAGATACTTGCAAGTTGAATTCAAAATCTTGCAAGATTCTTGCAAGATGATTCAAATCTTGCAAGAATCTTGCAAGCTGCTTGCAAGTAGTATGCATTCCCTTCCAAGATTGCTTGCAAGATTCTTGCAAGATTTTGAATTCGTCGATCACTAGGGGAAACAACAAATAGTAACCTCTTGTTTCCAGACATCTGATGCAAGAGGTGGGAAATTATATCTGAACAAAGGCTGTTAGATGTGTTCTTGATATACCAGTAAGCAAAACAACTGAATCCAATTATTATCTCAACAGAAAAACCTAGAAAAATTATAAAGACAAAATTATTATGTTCTCTAAATGAATTTTGTTCATTCAAATGAATGATTAAACAAAGAAGTTCTTACGCTCTACAATTCTAAGTATATTTCAATACATTGAAAAATAGTTAAGCCCCTGATGAAACTTTGCCCAAAAACATAAGAAATGATAGTTTTTGATAGTTTTTTTTGGGAAAAACGATCAACACCCTTATGTTCTTTGACCGGTTTGAGCTCTTAAAAAAGATGGTGGGTTTTGAGCATTTTTTTTTTCAACTAAGAAATCCCCGTTACTGACCGTTATTTTTAGGAGAAGACCGTTTTGGAGCGTTTCTAGACTTTGGAACTGAACGTTTTCAACCATTTTTTTAGGAGGTCTCTGTTTTTAAATTTATTAAAGGAGATAACTGTTTTCAACCCTTATTTTTTACGCAATAGCCGTTTTAATTGTTAAATTTTTAGATTACCGTCTCTGAGCGTTTTTTTTAGTGAATGATTGTTTTGGAGCGCTCTCTGAACCTAAGAAATAACAGTTAAAACTCTCCGGAGATGTTAGTGTTAGAGTATTAAAACCAAATAGTTCTGTTTTCTTAGAGCAGCAGGATAAAAAGTTTTATCTTATTTAATGGTAATGAAAATTATCCGTCACAACTACTCTTACCTATTTTTGTACAATGATTTTTTTTGAAATAGATATCTGGTAATTTGGTGGTGATTTTTTAAGGTTTGCAATTCATAGCGGTGAACTGTTTTCAGTGCTCTCAACGCATTCACCACTTCTTTTACTTCGTTCTTTTTGCTGTTCTTTCTTTTTTTTATGTGTTGTCTAATGAGTACGTGAAAATGGCTCTGCCAGGAGCCAAAAAAAGGTATCTGTTCTGACCAGAGACTCATTGAAGTCCCTTGCTTTCGACCAGAACGATCAGGACAGAGTCCAACCACTAACAAAAGGCCGGTCCCTTTATAAAAAAGAATAGCAACTGTAGATTCAGACGTTTGTTATAAATAACTGTCATTTATCATCTATGGTGCCGGTGAACTTAAACAATGGCATGCAAAGTTTTCAATTAAATAGTTTCTGTAAATCTTATGTTTCACAAAAACACATTCGATTTTGAATTGACATCATTGAATTTTCTGCTGGAGATATCAGCTTTTATATAAAAACGATATTTAAAGATCAGAGGTCACTTTGCTCTAGAAAGTCTGGTCAGAGGTCAGCTCGACCGGTTCTGGACAATGGTCAGAATTTGAGTCTAATCATAGGTGCACTATAGTCTGGACCATAGTCTGCTCACCGTGTGATCAAAAATTTTCTTGGTCCAGAAAGTGTGAGCAGAGGTCATTTTGTCTGGAAAGACTGATCAGAGGTCATTTTGGTTTGGAAAGCCTGATCAGAGGTCATTTCAGTTTGGATAGTCCGATCATATTTAATTTGGGTTTAGACCTCAGCTGGGTAGCAGAATGAAACTCCTCAGGCATTTCTTTTTCTCTCCGTCTTCTTTTTATTTATAAATGCGAGAGAAGCAAACCAGTAAATTTCCTTCAGTTCTTTTATTTGTGCTCTATATCCTCTGTTTTCAAATCTTTTTCGAACCCCTTAACCATATTTACTCGCCGAAAAACCGAAGAATGTCTTTGAAACCGATTTATACAACTTTTATTTGCTGGATTTTATGTTGCTCAATGACCACTGAAACCTAATCGAACAAGAATCTTCATATTATATTCGAACTTAAGCACTCCAAAAGACTATTTTTTCTTTAGGTTTTCAATCCAATTTGAAAACCTTAACTCCAACTGAAATTCGATACTTTTTTTCAAAAATTTGGCATAGCGAACAGAACTGGGGATTCAGAAATTTGGTCTGAAAACTCGAAAGCAATTTGCAGTCAGACCTCACTTTTAGCAGCGTTGTTTTGTCCGAGTGGTCTCTTCTAACTAAGGGTTCTTATTTCGTGGAAATTTTGGGTTAATTGTCCAGAACAGCTAATCGTATATTTGATTAACAAATTTTGCGTTAAATGATGCAAAAAATTTTGATATGTTTGGTTTCTACCGTACAAAATTGTCGGTATTTTACGTTTGTGCTGAAAGTTTGCTCTCAATGTATGAGCTTTTAGATATGCTTGCTAATTAAACGAACAAATTCGCGTGTTTATTCAACTAAAAGCGTAGAAAATGGTGGAAAATGGTCAGTATTATGAGTTGAAACAAATTAATTGTCGGCTCTTCAGTTCTCTGTCTAAAGAAGTTTCAAACTTTGTTTTTGCAGACAATTAAAAAACATAACAGGGCAAGTTCTGACGTACATTTCAAAGAATTTGCATTGACTAAACAAAAAACCAGACCTAGAACGGACTATGAGTGAATTAGGTAAATGCCAAAATGCCGCAAGTGAACAAAAAACGGCCAGCGAGAAATTGATATTTGGTTCAAACAAAAAACTGGGCCTATAATTATCTATGAATGGAATGGGAAAACAGTTTAGAAAAGAATCCAATACAAAGAATCGAAAAAAACCGTTAATAAATCAAAGTCAATATTCCGAAAGTGGACAAAAAACTACTAGCCAGAAAGTCAATTTTTGTTCAAACACCGTCTTCTCACTATACTTTAAAAATAGAGCGAAAAAAGTTTCACGCCGCAAAACCACTCGCTTTTTCGATCCACTTCCTGTGACCAAAATCACTACTCCAATTTGACTTCAAAAATCATGAAAATGTGTGAGCAGATCGTAAAAAAAGACAGCGCCCAATACAATTCAAATTCTTTGATTTATAAAAAAAACCGTTTGAACTGATTCGACGTTTCCATCTGCTCGTTCGCAACGCTGAGTCGGTGAATAGTAAATTTTCTGTTCGTTTTATAAAACTTTGAGTAGACTTGTTTGTAGTAGACTTGTTGAGAACTGACGAGGAACCATTTTGGTAATTTATTTTCACTGAATACTGAAATGATCATTACACAAAAACTACATACATTTCTTGGTTTCTCTTGGTTTGATAACGAACATGCCGACGATTTCTCTACGTTTTAATACGACGGTACGGAGGGAAGAGAACTAAAAACCTAAGCTTCCTCTGTTTTTGTCGAAATAAAAAGAAACATATCTAAGATTTTTCTACGTTCACATAAGATAATTTCCGAACCAGGGAAAGGAATCTTTGATCATGCTACGTTTATACGAAACTACCTATCTTGCCAACGAGAGGTTTTCGAAAAAACTATTTTCACAGCTTTCGAATCCAACCTTTAGGTGGAGTGCACTGCTACTGTGTACGGATCAGAGGTTGAAGGGTAAAAGTGGCTGCAGTAAATCTGTGCACCATTCACTGGTTCAGTCGCAGTGGATGAATACGATGCGGCATATATATATTCTAGTTTGTTAGAGAGTGTTATTTTCGCTACATGTGTTTTGTGGCTTGCTGATTGTCGGAATGCACTTTGATGGAAATTTAAACTCATTTAGTGAGGGGAGGTCATCCTAGGAGGTAAGATATTGATGATTAAGATTCATTTTGTCAGAAAATTATTGGTGAAAGGGATGGCCAAAACCATTGATCTAGAAAATTTTCATGAATTTTACCTGCAGATAAAGTACAATTATCCGAAGTACGGTGAAAAGTATCTGTATTTCCTAGCTGCTCGTCAATGCATTGATCTTGACATTGATTAGGAGGCAACATTGTAGCTCAGACATTATGGAGGTCTACTTGGAATTGAAAAATCGTTACTGGACAATTACTTTAAAAAAATCCACTCCATGCAATACTCCACGACGCATCGGGTTTTATAGCCGAGTAGAGCTACAGAGGCCCTGTATACTCTTATGCGCTACTTTGTCCAATTACGGACGAGTTTTTTGGGCCATAGCACATCTTTCGTTTTCACTAGTAGTGATACAGTAATATTAGTCTTTGAAGATTTCCTTTACAAAAAAACTGGTTTCATAAAAAAAAAGTTACCGCTTTGGTCAAATACTTATTCGGATAAATTACATTTCCTTCAACCAGTTTCCCAAAAATCACTTTCCGATCGCGACAGGCGATCTCACTTATTGGTTACTAAAATTTTACACTGTTTGTAGTGGAACAGCGGTTCTTATCCTTGCGGGTTTCTCTCACAAATCTTTTTCGCAATAAAATTTCGGTTTCCGTTAGGTAAAATTTTATGCCAAAAAAAGGATAACAGAATCACTTCAAACTCTCTTCCAGAAAAAGATTTTGTTCTCTTTCCATCGTTTCTAATCTTTATTTATTTATCTCATCCACGGATCAAATGGTTAAAAATCAAAGCATCACGTTTGATAAAAAACAACATCAATTGAGCAAACGTCGTTTCATTAGTCAAATATAACACAAAAACAATTAAAAATGTGTCAATTCTGCACACAAAAAATATATATGAGTAATCAAATGTCAATTGAACATCTTTTCATCCCATTATGGGGTAGTCTTAGAAAAATATGTTAATTCATAATCCTTTCATAAGTGAAAACTTACTCAAAGAAACTTAAAAAAAGATCAATATTGTTCAGATAAGAATATGTCAGTCATCAGTGGTCAATTTTACATCATTTTTTCCTCTTAATGTACCAGTGACACAGAGAAAATTGTCTTCAGTAAACGTTGTTTCATTAGTGACAACCAACACAAACATACTAAAAAAATTGTCAATTTGGGCCATGCAAAATTTATCTGAGTTTTCAAAGGTCAGTTTTGCATCAGTTTTTTCTCTTAATTTAAAATTGATAAAGAAGAAATTTTATTGAAAATTGTTTCCTTATTGAAAAAAACACAAAAAATACTTTAGAAAATAACAGTTTTTTTCCTATACCAATCAAATATCAAATTCAAATAGTACTCAATTTCTTATCGAATTAAATTTTTTAAGTAAACGTTGTTTCATAAGTTAAAATTAACACGAAACTACTCAAAGAAAATAACCGTGTTCGCTTAAAGTATACTAGCAGGCCCCAAAAAAGCATCATAAAAATATTCTTCAAAAAAGGAGGTTCAATAGCTCACCTTTCTTCGTACCACCTCGGGCACAAACACATGCCCCTCGTCTCACAGCCATAGGTATTAAGTTACGTTACGAATGTGTTTAGTTTGAGTCTATTACCCTAAATACCAGCAATTTCTTCAATTACTTTTCTTTAGCTTTGCTGCCTTGCATATTTAAGGTGCTCTAAGACTTGTGTTAAGACAAATAACGAATTTACACACGCCATAAAGCGTGGCAATGCGTAACGCATGAAATAGGTTAGGCTGCGTGTTTAAGGAGCGTTAAAACATATCAAGATTACAAGCTTCTGAAAAACACAAAATAAGAAGAAAAGAAAGAGACAAGAAACAGAGAAAAAGTAGACATGAAAGAAGGAAAGAAAAGAATAAAAAGACAGAAAAGAAAAACAGAAGAAAAAAAAGAAAAAAGAAGAGAAAAAGAAGAGAGTGAAGAGAGAGAAAAGAAAGAGAAATAAACAGAACAGATAAAAGAAAGGGAGAATTAGAAAAGAAAAAATATGAAACAAAAAGAAGTGAGAAAAGAAAGAGAGGAAAACAAAAGAACGAAAAAAGAGGAACGAAAGAGAAACGAAAAAGATTGAGAAAAAAAGACCGCAAAAAAAGAGAAAAAAACGGGTAAGATAGAAAAGAAATAAAAGCGAAAGAAAAGGCAGAAACGAAAGACAGAAAAGAAAGAGAAAAAAAGAAAGAACGACAGAAAATAAAGACAAAAGGAAGTTGAAAGCAAGAGAGAAAATGTTACAGAAAGGAAAGAGAAAAGAAGAGAGAATTTAAAGAGAGTAAAGAAATAGAGAAACTAAAGACAGAAAGAAAAGGCAGAAAAAGAGCGAAGAGAAAGAAACGAAAAGGAGAAAAGCAAGAGTGAAGAAAGAAAAGCAAAAGAAAAAAAGACAGAAGAAAAAGAAAGAGAGAAACGAAATAGATAAAAAGAGAAAAACGAAACAGAGGAAAGAAGAGAGAGAAAGAAAGCGAGAAGAGAAAGAGGAAAGAAAATGAGAAAGTAAAAAAGGAAAGTAAAAAGAAACATAGAACAGAAAGACAGAAAAGCAAGAGATGAAAGAAAGAAAAAAAAGACAGACAAAAAAGAGAAAAGGAAGGCAGAAAAGAAAGAGAGATGGAAGACAGATAAGGAAGAGAAAAAAACAGAGAAGAGAGAAAAAACTACATTACGTAATTCAATGAGTGAATTATCCATTCAGTTGAAACAGTGAGGGAGGTAAGTCAGGAGTCAATCTTGACGTATGTAAAACGAAAAACGCGCTGAAAAACTAAGCCGAAATTTAAAAAAGGAGCACCAAAATAATAGCGCCTAATAAAAGACTCGGAACAAAATATTTTGAGGAGCATTTTCCATATTTAAATAATTTCGCTAAAGACGTTTACTTAGAGAATCTTTCTGTCGTTATCTGCGATGCATCAGCATTTCTCATTCCTCAACTTTTTTGTGTAATCAGTTTTTCGGTTATTGACTCATTTTGTATTGACACACTTTCCGGTCATAGACCCATTTCTGCATCCTAGGCTATTCATTCATTGCCCCTTTTGGCACACGCAGCTTTTCGGTCATTGACAGCCTTTCGTTCAATAACCGTCATGGCATAGTTAGCTTTTCGGTCATTGACTCTTTTGGCAATTACAGCTTTTCGGTCATTGAACTTTTGAAAAATACATAGAAGACACCATACTGAATGCTTAAGGGATATTGAAACATGTGTGGATAGGAGCGATGTTGATCATTTGTGATGTTAAAATCTTGAAAAACATTCCATTACATCCAGAAACTGTGCAACAATCTATTATCAAACCATTGGGGAGGATCTTTGGCTCTTGAAGCTGGAGAAACCTAAAAATTGATAGAGAAAATTAAAAATTTTTAAAAAAGCAAAAACTGAACCTGGATAATGACAATGTCAAAAAAATTGAAAATTGCAAGTTTTTTCCGAACAATGCTAGAATTTCTGATGTTAACACTTTGAAAATAATTCCATTGCCACTAGAAACGTTGCAGTAATTTATTATCAAACCCTAGAGCAGGTTCCTTAACACCTAGGGAAAAACAAAATGACAAAAACTATTAAAAAACTTGAAATTGTAAAAAAGTATTAAAAATTTGCGTGTTTTTGAGTTCCAAACAGATCGCTTTCCAAATGGTCATTAAAAAAACTTAAGTCTTCCAAAACACTTTTATGAACTTTAACCAGACTCAATTTTGGTCCACCAAAAAATTCGAAAAATGTCGAAAAAAAAACACCAAAAATATTTTGGGCTCAAAAACTCCTAAATGACCTTTTAACCTTAAACTACGGTCTTCCCAGTAGCTTAAAAGTAGTAAAAGCCACGATTGATTACCATAACAGCGATTGGGATTGACAAAGCAAAAAAATGAATACATTCTTCAACACATTTTTAAAGTGCTATCTTCTAAACCTAATAATTTGAAAAATTCAAATCTATCTTTGATACCCACAGAGAGATTTGTTGACAATTCTTCCCAAAATAAAAAATAAAGACATCACCGACAAAGGTCGAGCGAATTGCTCTCAAGCGACCGGCTGACTTCGTCAGCAGCCAGCCATGGTTTAGTACAGCTAGTTTCAGCTTAATTGAAGGGGCGTGAGGTGAGCGCAGCGGGACGCACCGGGATTGGGACAAAAGTGGGGGGACGGTTGGAGGGGGATCTTTGGCTGCACGGGACCCTTACCGACTGAACGATGTGCAGGGGTTGGGTTTTTTGGGGGGGGGGGTGAGAAGGGCCTATGTGCGGGGAGTCAATTTCTAAGAATCGCCCTCCACACCATAAGTACAAGTCTACAAAACAATTTCTGTGAATTTTTATACTTTGAGATTAGTGAGCCGAGAGGCTCTAAGAGAACTTAACACCCGGCTACCTGTTTATCCTGTTTTTGAGGGCGAGAAGTCAAATGGGTCAGACGAAAAGTCGGTCAAGCGAAAAATCTTATAAAAAATGACCAACAGGACTAAAATAAATGCCACAAAGATCATTTGAGAGAGATTAAATAGAGTATTTTAACCTCATATGTTCACAACTAACATATTGTCGACGAAATAAAAAGAAATCAAATAAAGGCCAAAAATAGAAATACCTTTTTGGATCTATTTCAAATTGACATTTTTTTGGTGAAAGTCTTTTCTTGCATCCTTTTTTTGTGCGGCGCGTGAAACTTTTGGCAGCTGGACTATTGGTCATTGACTCTTTTTGCTTTTAGGTCAATGACTCGCTTGCAGTCTGCGCTTTTTCGGACATTGACCTTTTACGAGAGCAATTTTTGCGGTCATTGACCTCTCGCAACCTGCCCTCTTAACCATGCTGCGCGAGAGATCTTAAACATGCTCTTCGATAGTTCTTAAACATGCTCTTCAGAGGCCTCTTAAACATGCATTTTCGCCTTCCGTTAAACACGGTGCCTTATAAACTGTCATGCATTTAATATATAGGATATGAGCCATAAAGAGTCAATTGCACATCATTTTTGTCCTCTTAATGTAAAAGTCACGCAGAAAAAATACTTAAGTACAAGTTGTTCCATAAGTTAAAAATAACACAAAATTATCATTTTACAAATATAAAACTTGACTATAGAGAGAAGAAATGAGTCATCAAAGGTCAATTTTACATCATTTTTTTTCTTTTAATTCAAGTCACTGTGAAAATAGTCTTAGACAAAAAATTTTTCATAATGTAAATATTATATTAAACTATGTGAACAATGTAATATCAATATTGTTCTCATAAAGTATCTATGAGTCATCAAAGGATAATTGTACATCAATTTTTCCTCTTAATGAACAAGTCACAGAGAAAATGTTTTTAACTAAAAATTTTAATTAGTGAAATCTAATACAAAAATACTCAAACAACGTCAACTTTGCCCCTAAAAATTATATACGAGTCAACTGAGGTCAGCTGTACATCTTTTTTCTCTTAATATAGAAGACATAGAGAAAACTTTGATCTAACATTTGCGTCGAAGAGTGTAAACTAATACAAAAATATCTAAAAATTATCAATTTTGCTCATACCAATATATCCTTGAATCATCAAAGGTCAACTGTACATCATTTGTCCTCTTAAAACAAAACTCACTGAGAAAAAGTAAATAAAAGTTTTTAAAGTTTAAAACTAACACACAACTTTTTAAAAATATCTTTATTGTTCAGATAAAGTACTTATGAGTCATCAAAGTTCAATTTTACACAATTTTTCCTTCTTGTTGTATAAGTCCTGGACCAAAATTTTCAAAATAACGTTCACAAATTATAACTAACAAAAAATTTACTTGAAATTCTATCGATTTTGCTTCCGAAAAGAATGAATCTGATATCAAATGTCAATTGGGTGTCAATTTTGTCCTGTTAATGTACAGTCCAGTGGAAATTTTCGTAAGTAAAATTGCCTAATTAGTGAAAAATCATACACTTTGTCCACACAAAGTATATCCCTGACTCATCAAAGGTCAATTCTACGTCATTTTTTCCTCATGAGAAACCACTGAGAAAAAATTTCTAAGCAAAACTGGTTTCGTAGGTTAAAACAAAATCACAACTATGTAAAAACAATATTATTGTTAGGATAACGCATATATGAGTCATCAAAGTTCAAATGTACACAATTATCTTCCCTCTCGTTAAACAAGTCCTGGAAAGAAATTTCGAAAAGAAGTTTCATAAAATATTACTAACAATAAATATTACTTAAAAATCTGTCAATTTTGCTCAAGAAAAGTATACATCTGATATCAAACTTCAATTGGGCGTCAATTTTTCCTGTTAACTTTTAAGTTCCAGAAAAAAAAAATTTGAAAGTAGAACTTGCTGCATAAGTGAAAACTAACACAGAACTAATTATAATTTACATTTTGTCTCATATAGAGTTTTTTTGAGTCATCGACGGTCAATTGTATGTCAATTTTCCTCTTATTGTACCACTTCTTCAGCAAAAGTTTTTTAAATACTTGAAACAAACACAAATTTAAAATTCGATAAATTGTGCTCTATATGTATATATGTTTAAGTATATATGAGCCATCAAGTTCGTTTGTACAATTTTTTTTCCTTTTAAAGAACAAAATGCAGAGAAAAGTTTCCTGATTGAAAATCGTTTCATTAGTAACAACTTACACAAATCCTCAAAAATTTAACAATTTCGCCCATACAGAGATACATTAATCCTCAAAAGTCATTTGTACATTATTTTTGTGCTTTTACTCTACTAGTCCCTGAGAAAAATAGGTTGTTTCACAAGTTAAAATGAACACAAATATATTTTAAAAGATAAATTTGTCCCATAGAGATTAGAAATGAGTCATCAACGGTCAATTATATATATATATATTTTTTCTTTTTGTTGTTCAAGTCCTAGAGGAAATTTGCTTTGATAAAGGTTGTTGCATAAACGAAAAATTTAACAAAACATAAAAAATTAGCAAAATTGCTCACATAAAATATATATGAGTCATCGAAGTTCAATTGTGGATAATTTTTTCAGCTTATTGTACAAACCCTCGAGAAGAAGTTCAAAAGGTTGTTTTTAATTAACACAAAAATACTAAAGAATGTGTCGAATTTGCTCTCACAAAGCGTACATGTGGCAGAATTTGCGTACAAGGTCATTTGCGCATCATTTTTGTCTCTTGTTGTACAATATCCAAACAAATCTTCTTAAATAAAAGTTGCTTCATAATTAAAAACTAAGAAAAAATTATCTCATTTTTGCTCATTGTGGAGGTAATTTGAATGATCAAATTTCAATTGCATGTCAATTTTTTCCTGTGATTCTACAAATTCAAAAAACGTCTTAACTAAAGGTTTTTCATATATTAAAACTAACACAAAATGTTTTAAAATTATATCAACTTTGCTGTTATAGGGTATATATGAGTCATCAAAGGTTGTCTGTACATCGTTTCTTTTGGTACAATTCCAAGAGAGAAGTTTCTTAAGTAAAGAAAGTTTCATTAGTAAAAAAAACTACGACAAAAATACTTCGAATTGTATCAAATTTGCTTATGTAGAGTATTTTTGAGTCTTCCATAGACAAGTTCTAAACAAAAATTTCTTTAAAAAATGCTGTTTTGTAAGTTGAAAATAACACAAAATTGTTTTACAAATATCAATTTTGATGATAGAGAGAAGAAATGAGTCATCAAAGGTCAATTTTACATCATTTAATTCTTTTAATTAACAAATCCCTGTGAAATTAACCTTAGACAAAATACCTTTCTTTATGAAAAACTTATACGAAACTATTTGAATAAATATCAAAATTGTTCTCTTAGAGTATCTAAGAATCATAGAAGGATAATTGTACATCATTGTTTTCCTCTTAATGAAGAAGTCACAAAAAAAATTTTAGCTAAAAAGTGTTTCATTAGTAAAACCTAATACAAAAATACTTAAACAACAAAAATTTTGCCTCTAGAAAGTATATATGAGTGAACAAAGGTCAGCTGTACATCTTTTTTCTCTTAATATAGAAGATATAAAGTAAAATTTGATCTAAAATTTGCGCCCAAGAGTGAAAACTAATACAAAAATACGTAGAAATTATCCCTCTTGTTGTACAAGTCCTGGACCGAATTTGTATAAATAATTTTGGTCGCATAGAGTATATATGAGTAATCAAAAATCAATTGTCTATCATTTTCCTCCTGCTAGCATACAAGTCTCGGAAAAAAATTTTAAATAAAAGTTGTTAAAGAAATTAAAAATAACACAAAACTTCTTTAAAATACATCAATTTTTGCATAGAGAGCATATATAAATCAACAATATTCAAGTATACATCGTTCGAAAAATTTTCAATAATCAAAGCTGTTTCATAAGTTAAAACTAACACAAAATTAATTTTAAAAAATAACCTTTCTCATATAGTGTGTATATTTGATTTATGAAATGTTAGTTATACATCATATTCCCCTTAATGTACAAGTCCCACAGGATAATCTGTTAAATAATAGCTGTTTCATAGGTCAAAACCAGTTCTAAATGCTTAAAAGACACTAATTCTGCTTAAATAGAGAATTTGTGAGTCTTCAGCGGACAATTGCACATCATTTGTTAACCACCCAATGTACAAGTAATAGAGAAAAATTTACTTTGTTAAAACTGTTTTATAAGTAAAAACCAAAAAAATCAAAATTTCAGGAAAATGTTGCTCATAAACTAAGATTGAGTAATTAGAGGTTATTTGTAGGTTTTTGCAAATCTTTTTTTGTACAAGCAAAACTGCAAGGTTTACATATTGAAAATTGTTTTTTATGTGAAAACTTAGAAGGCATCATTCTAAAAAAATCTCTATGCTCCTATACTATGTTTCAGTCATAAGAGATCATTTGCACCTCTTTTATGTCTCTTTGCATTCATGTGATTTAAGAAAATTCATTTGATGGTAGTTATTCTATAGGTAAAACCCTAAAAAAAACATATTTGTATAGTTTTGCGGGTTTTTTTGTTTTGCACTATGTATGAGTCATCAGATGCCAATTCTTCATTTTTTTCAGTTCTGTTAATATACAAGTGGAAAACAAAGTGTAATGAAAGAAAGATCTTTATATTGGAGTTACGCGAAGCTAATGCAAAATCTTTTTTTCCTTTTTCCTTTTAATGGACATGTAATACAGCAGTATTTGCTCATTGAACGTTGTTCTAAAAGTAAAATTAGGGCAAAGTTGTTTTTAAAAATGCTTTATTTTCATGCTTGTTTTACAGGCATTACTTTTATGCTTGTTTTATAGGTTAAAAGTAAGGCAATATTTTTTTGGAAATGCTTTAATTTCATGTTTGCAGCACTCATACAACAAAGTTTACTTAATGAAAATTCCTTCACTGGGGAAATTTTAAGAGAGAATTAGTTTTACAGTGTGCGTATGTTGTAGGATATCAATTGTGTATCTTTCACTCTCTTTATCTCTTCGCTTAAAAAAAAAATCAGCGATTTCTTAGTGGTAATTTTTCTTTCCCTAAGTCTTCCGAATTGCATCACGTTTATACCCCTGCTATAAGTTTTTCTTGTCAGCAGTCAGTTTTTCACAATTTTAAATCACCTAAAGTATATTTTTAAATCACCTTATTAAACACGAGAAGTTAAATAATAATAGGTTTTTTCTTGAAATCTTGAACAACAATTTTCAATAATACATCAATTTCTTGTTCATTCACTATGTATGAAACACGAAAGGTTGCTTCTTCACTTTTTTTTGTCTCAAAATTTACAAGTAATGCAACCAAATTTATTTAATGAAAATTATTTTATAGGTCAAATAAAAAACAAAAATCTTAAATTGAACATCACTCTCATACGCCACACTATATATCTGTTGTCAGATGCCAATGAATCAACTTTGCATAACTGCTTATATAAAATTAATTAAAAAGAATTTTTATCAATGATAAGCGTCTCATGCAATGCTGCTCATAGCTTTTTTAATATAACCTGATGCTCAGTCACTACTTATGAGTCATCAGAAGTCAACTAAATTTATTTTTCTTCATATCATTTAAAGTTCATAAAATGCAACAGAGTTTACTGAATCAAATATAACTTATAAGTAAGAAGTTAGTCCTAGGTCTTCACAAATGCATCAATTTCATGCTCATACAATAAATATGGCTTATCAGGGTTGACTTGCTTATCATTTCATAGCTTTTGATATACAGGAAAAACGGAAAAATTTTCTAAATGACATTGTTTTTGAATTCGAAAACTAAAACAAAGACGTCCAAAAATCATCAACTGTTGGATTACTACACTACTAATACTATTTATTAGTCGTCGAATGCTCAAAGCACACCTTTTGAAATGTCAAAAATTGCAGGGTTGCAGAGAAAAGATCGCTTTCTAAAAATTACAAAACTAATGGGAAATTAAAATTGAGTGAAGTTTGTTTTTTTAGCCCATTGTCATTATTATCTGAGAAAATTTTTCCGTTAGTTGAAACTTTTTGAGGGTCATGTTTCTCAATAACAATCCCTGTGTATTCGGCGCGCAGCAGCTGTGCGCCGATGAAAGAGGAATTGTTCTCAAGAAACATATCCTTCGAAAAGTTTCAACTGACTGAAAATGTTTCTCAGCTTATAATGACAATGGGCACAAAAATATTTCTTTTGCTTTTGTTTTCTTAGTAGTTTTGTAAATTTTTGAAAGCGATCTTTTCTCTGCAACCCTGCAACCCTCAAAAAATGTGCCTTGAGAATTGGACGATTAATACACAGTGTGAGTAGTAATCTAACAGATGATGATTTTTTTGAATCTTTTTTAATGTTCTACTTCAAAAACAATGTCAAATGGAAAATTTTCCGTTTTACTTGTTTATTAAGCGCTATGAAATGATATGCAAGTGATCCCTGTTGAACAATAGTTATGGTATGACCATGGACTTGATGCATTAGTGAGGGCCTATGTCTAACATTTTGCTTATAAAACATACATGATTAAGTAAACTCTGTTGCATTACATGAACTTTAAGTGATATAAAGAAAAAGAACTACAGTTGACTTCTGATGATTCGTAATTAGTGAGTGAGCATCATGTGAAATAAAAAGGCTATGAGCAGCATTGCATGAAACGCTAACCATTGAGAAAATTCTTCTTTAATATTTTTACATTAGCAGTTAAGCAAATTTGAAAAATTGACCTTTGACAACACATTTATAATGTAGGCGTATGAGAGTGATGTTCATTTAAAGATTTTTTTGCTTATTTATCGACCTATAAAACAATTTTTATTAAGTAAACTGTGTTGAATTACTTGTAATTTAGGAGATATAATAATGTGAAGGGTCAACCTCTCATGACTCGTATATAGTGAATGAGCAAGAAGTTGATGTATTACTGAAAATTTGTGCTCAGGTTTTCAGAAAAAAAACTATTACTGTTAAAACGTTGGTCTTTAATTGTACATTAAGAGACTAAAAAAGGTGAAAAATTGGCCTATGACAAGAAAAACTCAGAATATAAACGTGATGCGCTTCGGAAGACTTCCGCTCACATTTCTACCTAAAAACAACTTCCATTGAATAAAGCTTGTTGGATTATTTGTACATTAGGAGCTAAATGCTATACAGTAGGCCACTGAGATTCATCCATAATTAATATTCATTGATTTTGACGCATTGTTGAAAGGTCTTTTTTATTGTTCACCTGAGGAAAATTTACTATTATGAAAACGCTGAGGTTTAATTTAACGTCAAGAGATAAAGAGAGAGAAGGATACACAATTGTTATGTGACAACACATGCAGAGCAAAGGGGTATGAAAATATTTCTCTATTAAAAATTTCCCCTCTGAAACAATTTTTCTAAGTAATCTTTGCTGTTTGAGTGGTGCAAGCATAAAATTAATGCATTTTAAAAAAAGTTGCCTTAGTTTTACCTATAGAACAACGTTCATAGAGCAAAAACTGCTGTATTCCTTGAACACTAACGGAAAATTAAAAAGATTTTCCATTAATTTCCGTGAACTCTAACAAGCAGTTTGAGCTTAAAATTGACGATTTTTTAGGGCTTTTTCTTAGCAATTACCTTAAAAAAATCTTTCATTCATTACACTTTGCTTTTTACGTGCATATTAACAGATCTGAAAAGATATAGAATTGGCATCTGATGACTCATAAACAGTGCAAGACTAAGAAACCTGCAAGACTATGCAAATTTAATTTTTTTAAGGTTTTACCTTAAGAATAACTATCATCAAACAAATTTTGCTGAAACACTTGAACACAAACAGACATAAAAGAATGATCTCTGATGACTGAAACAAAGTTAAGGAGAATAGATATTTTTTGTAGAATAATGCCGCCTAAGTTTCCACCAAATAAACAGTTTTCAATAGGTAAACCTTGCAGTATTGCTTGTACGAAGAAAGATTTGCAAAAACCCCCAATTAACCTCTGATTACTCAATCTTAGTTTATGAGCAAGATTTTCATGATATTTTGATTTTTTTTGTTTATACCTATAAAAAAAATTTTCACTGAGTAATTTTTGCTGTATTACTTGTACATTAGGAGGTTAAGAAATGATGTGCAATTGTCCGCTGATGACTCCACAAATGCTCTTTTTAAGCAACATTAGTGTCTTTCGAGGAATTTGGGATATTTTTAACCTGTGAAACAGCGTTTACTTAGCAAGTTCTACTCTTGAACTTGTACATTAAGGGAAAAATCATGTACAGCTAACATTTTCTTTATTTCATATATACACACAATATGAAGAAAGTTATTATTTCTTAAAGTAGTTATGTGTTGGTTTTAACTAATGAAACAACTTTAATTAAAGAAATTTTCTCGACCGATGTATGATTGTCCATTGTTGAATCATATATCCTCTTTAAAAGTGATACATTTTAAAGCCGTTTTATGTTATTTTTAACTTCCTTAACAAATTTACTTAATTTTTTTTCTGAAACTTGGACGATAGCAGGAGGAAAATGACAGGCAATTGATTTTTGATTACTTTTATATACTCTATGCGACCAAAAAGTTTAAATACAATTTCGTTCCAGGACTTGTACAACAAGAAGGAAAAAATTGTGTACAATTGAACTTTGATGACTCATAAGTACTTAATCTTCTTTAATTTTAACTTCCCTAACAATTTTTACTTATTTTTTTCTGAGACTTGGACGATAGCAGGAGGAACAACTGACTTGTGATGAATTTTATAAACTCTACGCAACCAAAAAATTTTTATAATTTTTTAACAATTTTTAGGTGATTTTCAACTTACGAAATCAATTTTAAATAAAAATTCTTCTTTGGAACTTGTCTATAAAGAGGAAAAAATTAATGTACAAAAGACTTTTGAAGACTGAAAAATTTTCTACATGAGCAAATTTGATAAAACTCGAAATATTTTTTGTTAATTTTTACTAAAAAAAAACATTTTTTTTGCTCGAGAAACTTTTCTATTGAACTGCAATAAAAAGTAACAGCGATGTACAGACTGTCTCTGAAGACTCATATATAGCCTATAAGAGCAAAGCTGATATAATTTCAAATAATTTTGTGTTACTTTTAATTTATAAAAAAAAACTGTTAGTTAAAAATTTGTGTTGAAATGGTACAATAACAGGAAAAAACTGATGTAGAATGGACCTTTGATCACTCAAATTACCTCCACAATGAGCAAAATTGAGATAATTTCAGGTAATTTTTCCTTAGTTTTTGTTTATAAAGCAACTTTCGATTAAGAAATTTTTCTTTGATTGAAGTAAAACAAGAGACAAAAATGATGCGCATATGAGCTTTGGTGCCACGTATAATTTGTGTGAACAAATTTGATTCAATCTTCAGAAAGTTTGTGTCACTTATAACTAATGAAACACATTTTTTAATTTTTTGTCCTGCACTTGTACTATAAGATAGAAAACTTATGCACAATTGACCTTTGATGACTCATATTTATGTGAACAATTTTGCTAGTTTTTTTATGTTTTGTTAAAGTATTCATCAATGCAGCAATTTTTATCAAAGAAAATATTTTTTTTAGACTTGAACAATAAAAGGGGAAAAAATGATGTATTATCGACCTTTGGTGACTCATTTCTTCTCTCTATGGGCAAAATCTATTTTTAAATTAATTTTGTGTTCGTTTTAACTTACGAAACAACTTATACTAGAAATTTTTCTCAGGTACTAGTAGAATAAAATCTAAAAGTGATAAAGAATGAGCTTTGATGTTTTATGTAACTTTGTATGAGCAAAATTGATAAATTTTTGAATATTTGGTTGAGTTGATACAAATGAAACGATTTTCAATCAGAAAACTTTTCTCTGAATTTTGTACTTTAAAAGGAAAAAAATTATGTACAAATGACACATAATACTTATACATATGTACATATAGAGGACATTTGATCGAATTATAATTTAATTTGTGTTTGTTTTAATTTATCAAAAAACTTTTGCTGAAGATTTGGTACAGTAAGACGAAATATTGACAAACTATTGACCTCTGAGAACTCAAAAACACTCCACATAAGCAAAATTGTAAATTTTAATTAATTTTTTTTCTGGAACTTGTACGTTAATAGAAGAAAATGACGCCTAATTGAAATTTGATATCGGATGTATAATTTGTGTGAGCAAAACTGTTTCATATTTGCGCAGTTTTTGTTAGTTATCACTTAGGAAACAATTTTATATTGCAACTTTTCTCTAGGACATATACAACAAGAGAAAACAATTGTCTACAATTGAAATTTGATGACTCAAAAAACTCTACATGAGCAAAAATGGTAATTTTTAAGTGATTTTTTTAAAGTTTTTACTAACGAAAAGTTTCCCTTGGAGTAGTACGTTAACAGGATAATATTGACACGCAATTGATTTTTGACATGAGATGTATACTTTTCGGAAGCGAAAATGATAGAATTTTAGGTAAATTTTTTTAGTTTTATTGTGTGATTTTTTTGGGTAATTCGGTCCAGGACTTGTACAACAAGAAGAAAAAATTGTTTACAAATGAACATTGATGACTCATGAGTACTTTATCTGAACAATAAAATTATTTCTAAAAAGTTGTGTGTTTGTTTTAAATTATAAAAATTTATATTTAGTTTTTCTCAAAGAGTTTTATTTTAATAGGAAAACTGATGTAAAAATGACCTTTGATGATTCAAGGGTATATTGGTGTTAGCAAAATTGATAGTTTTTAGGTATTTTTGTATTAGTTTTCTCTCTTGGACGCAAGTTTTAGATCAAATTCTTCTCTATGACTTCTATATTAAGAGAAACAAAGATGTACAGCTGACCTTTGTTGACTCATATATAATTTCTATGGGAAAAATTGTCAATGTTTAAGTAATTTTGTATTAGATTATGCTAATGAAACAACTTTTAGTAAAAAATTTTTTCTTTGTGACTTGTTCTTTAGGAAGAAAAAAGGATGTAAAATTATCCTTTGACGACTCATATATATTTAATGTGACCAATATTGATAGTTTTCAACTTGTGAAAAAATACCTTAAAATTTGCCTAAGACTATTCTTACAGGAATTTGTTAATTAAAAGTAAAAAGCTCTGCAAAAGTCTCCTTTGATAACTGATATACTTTTTGCTGGGACCAAATTGATAATTGTTTTAGTATGGTTGTGCTAATTGTCACTAAGGAAACAACTATATATATATATATATATATATATATATATATATATATATATATGAGCAAAATTGACACATTTTTAATTGTTTTTGTGTTGGTTTCAACTAATGAAACAATTTTTACTCAATTGATGTTGTTTTTATCAATCCTGATGCTTTAACTTTTAAGGCTTTGATCCGTGGTTGAGTTAAATAGGTGAAAATTAGAAATTATGGAAGAAGAACAAAACTTTTTTCTGCAAGAGGGCTTGAAGTGATTCTGTTTTCTCTTTTCTTGGGCATAAATTGTACATAACTTTAACCGAAATATTATTGCGACAGAGATATGTGAGAGAAACCTTCAAGCCTAAGTACCGCTGTTCCAATAGAAGCAGTTTAAAAATTTAGTAACCAATTTGTGAGGTCGCCTGTCAATAGCAGAATGTGAGTTGTAGGAAAGTGGTTGAAAGAAATGAACTTTATCCGAATGATTATTTGAACAAAGCGGTAACTTTTTTATTATGAAACCAGTTTTTTTGTACAGCAAACCTTCAAAGACTAATACTACCTTATCACTAAAAGCGAAAACCAATGCTGTGCTATGACCCAGAAACTTGTCCGTAATTGGAAAAGGTAGCACAGGGGAGTATACAAGGCCGCTATGACTCTACTCTGCTATAAAACCCGATGCGTCGAGGAGTATTGCATGGAGTGGAAATTTTTTCTAACATTTTAAAATAGTTGTCCAGTAACGAATTCTCAATCCCAAGCAGACCTCCATAAGTCTTCTAGATGAATGTGTGCTATCCTTTTTGACCATCCCTTCACAAATTTCACACTTTCATTCCCTTCACCTGGAAAAGATGCGGACGCTTTATGGTGAAAAACAGTTTTACTCGCCGTTAATCACCCCAATTCGTTAAATATAATTGCTCTGCAAAACCCTAACACGGGATAAACAAAATAAGCCTTTGAAATATGTCTATTTTTAGATCTAGTGATCAAAATGTTTTGGTCATCCCCCTCAACATTTGCGTTTTTTTGCTGTTTTACTTCAAACCGCTTTTTGTAGTTTTACTACTACTACTACTATGAGCTCTCTGAATGTGTAAAAAAGAGAAACATTTAATTTACTCGCTGGTTAAACTTTTAACTAGGTTCGAGGCATAAAGTTTGGTTTTCTTACTCATTCGTTTCTCAATGAAATGAGAAGGCAATACTTAAGTGAGAGAGCCCTATATTTAGGAGAAAGCTGTATTTGGGTTACTGAAGATGCTATTTCGGAGACTGCGCTAGAGTTCGTTTTCACTGTTCCAGAGAATTTTTTTTGTAAAAAATGAAAAATTTTAATTTTTTTTATTGTTTAATAAAAATTCAGTGATATATTCCGTTAGTACCCCCTCAGCATTTTGTGCGACCTCCAGTTACAGTGCACCTGTCACTACATTATAAACTTCTATGTAAATATGCGGCACGTGAGTCTGGGGGGAGGAGATGCAAATCTTGTGCACCACTAAGCTGGAGCGGGGGCACAAACGGAAAAGATGCAAAATGAGTTTTCATTTCAAAAGAACTACAAAAAATTATAATCAATAGTCACCAAAAAATCTAAATTAAATTCATCTTTGTTTTCAAATATAATGTACAAGTTTAATGCAGAGGCCCAGGAGTTGAGAATTGAAGAGACTTACAATTTGCCACAAACTTTGGAGATTTTTTTGCTAAAACCTTTTCCCATTTAATGTTTTCCAACAAACAAAATTATTATTATTCGTTCTACCTACTTGCGGGTGTCCTTCAGCTGATGATTAAACAATTGGTTTTCATCGTTTCGGGGATAAAAATTATAGAAAATTTGCTCTCTTTAATAGCTAATGTTTTTCATCCTTTTTCATCGCGGTCAAACCTTTAAGCGGCCTGTTGGTTGTTCTTAAACGTTTGCTAAAGATATGCTTTAGTGCGCTATCTTTTCCACAAAGACTAAGGAACTGACGAACACTTACAAAGTATCAAAAGAAAGCTCGATTTGTGTTATTTGTCTTTTATTTTGCAAGATAAAAACTATTGTCACCAGAGAACCGTCACTGGACATTGATTATGACAACAACAAAACGCAATTTTTTTTACCGGGATACTAGCAAATTTACTAGAGCTAATCTTGACAAAAAAATTGCATCCGCGGATTGGAGTTTCATGTATCAACAAAACAATGCAAACTCAACTTTTGAAAAATTTTCAATTATGTTTGAAAATATTCTGAATAGTATAGCTCCCATCAAAATAGGAGAGCCATCATCAAAATCAACGAAAAAGAAATGGTTATCCAGTAAAATTTTGAATCTAATCAACGAAAAGCACAGGCTTTTCAATATTTGGAAGATAACAGCAGACGTTGACACATATAACTCATACAAAAGAATAAGAAACCATACAAACAGACTACTTAGAAGAGCGAGTCACAATTATTCACAGAAATTGTTCGAAAGTCTTCCCGATTCAAAACAACAGTGGAAATTCATTAAAACAAAAATAAAACACGAGGATAAAAACGGCGAAATTTCTAGAATTCGGTTCAACCAAGATATCTTAAAAGACAAAAAAGAAATCGCTAACAAAATTAATATTTGTTTTTCTAAATTAGGTTTATACGAAGGCGAAACAGAAAAGATTGAGCTACCGAACTTTGCTTTTGACAAAACTGAGTTTTCCTTCAGACATATAACGAGAAAAGAACTGTTTACTGTAATTGATCAATTTCCACAAAACAAAGCAGCGGGTCCTGGATTACTTACTACATGGTCCTTCAAGTGTAGCAAAATGTCTATTGGAACACATCTACAGTTTGCAATAAACGAATGTATATCAAAAAACATTTTTCCTGACATACTTAAAAAAGCATATGTAACTCCAATTTACAAAAAAGGGGATCAACTGGAAGCAGGAAACTACAGACCAATTTCAGTTACACCGACTCTTGCGAAAATTTTTGAAAGACTTTTGCTCCAACAAATGCTAGAACATGTTGAAAAGTATGAAATAATCAATAAAAATCAGTTTGGGTTTCTGAAAAGAAAATCTTCGAATGACACAGTAATATCGTTGACAGAATCAGTGAATAGTTTGTTAGAAGAAAACGAAACCGTTGTTAGAATATTCTTGGATTTAGCCAGAGCTTTTAACTCAATATCTCACAAAATTTTTCTCGAAAAAATTACTAAATATGGATTTAGTACGGATTCAATTGCAATGCTAGAATCGTTTTTGTCTAACAGAAAACAATGCGTAAACAACGGCATAGAATATTCGAACTGGGTGACAATAAATCACGGAGTACCTCAAGGAACAGTTCTCGGGCCTTTAATTTTTTTAATATATATCAACGACTTCCCTGAAAAAAATGAAAAAAAGAGAGGACGTTTTACAGTTTGCAGATGACACATGCATTATTTGTCATTCCAAATCCGATGAAAATCTCTTATGCGAAATTAACAGTGTATTTTAAAGTACTGACAGTTATATGAGGCAAAATATGCTAACTTTAAACAGAGATAAAACAGAAATTGTGGTTTTTTCAAAAAATGGAGAATCAAAAATTGAACAATTTCATTATAATGGAATTTTCATAGAGCCAAAAACAAGTTGTCGTTTTTTAGGTATAATTATTGATAACAATCTAAATTTTGACATTCAGCTGAACAAAACATTAACAAAAATGGCAAATGCTATTAGGTCAATTTACTTAGTAAGACATTTTCTACCACTAAAAGCAAGAATCGTTCTTTTTAAATCACTTGTTTTGTCCCATCTCAATTTCAGTGCAATTTTTTTTCAATCGTTGTCGGTTATGTCACTTCAAAGAGTTAATAAACAAATAAATTGGGGAATAAAGGTTTGCCACCTGCGCAAAAAGTTTGACAGTGCAAGAGATCTATTACTGAAAGACAAAATTTTACCAGCAGAGTTTTTCATTAAAAAAGTTTGTCTTCTTAATTTTTTTGACCTCCTCTCACAATATAAACAGAGTAGTCGAGAAAACAAAAACTCCTCTTTCAGGATTCTTGAAAAGTACGAATTGACCAAAAACTGCAGAACTGTCCTGTTTTTTCCAAAGAATAAGTGCCAATCCAAATGGAGTGACAGGTCACTGATCAGAAATTTTTCTAGGAAATGGAATAATTTGCCAATTGAAATCCGAAAAGAGAAAACTAAAAACAAATTTAAGGAAAAACTAAGCAGCGAAATGGTCAAACGGCATGAACGTGTTCCAATAAATAGACAAGTAAGAGGAATTTTTTCTACTGAAGTATAAAAACCAAACTATTTATATATTTACGAGGCAATTTTGAAAATGTAAATATTTAACCAAACGTTCTTGTTGTGGTTATAACTTTAAATTTACATTTTTGAAGATTAAAAAAAATATTGCGAGAGATTAAAGAATCCATAAGAGCAGAAAGTAATGATTCGGATGAAATTATATTTTTACACTAAGACTTCTACACTAATATTTCAGGCCACAGACATGTCTTGGTTGCACCCGGACTTTAGTCTCAGAGCAATTCAGAGCAGAACCAGCAGTTTTCAAGTGCAGACACTTAATTCAGTTCTGGAACATTGCATCTCCAGAATATTTTAAGTTTCTTTATCTGCAGTTCTTCTTCATAATGATTTCTTTGAGGTCATGGAGTTAGCCCAGACTAAACTTAGCCTGTACAGTCTGAAAGTTACTCATACCCCAAAATAAAGTCTGAGCAGAGTATTGTCATACTTTTGTAGTTTATAACTGGTAATTATTATAGTAGTATACACACTATTTATATATAAGGTAGTTTGTAGGCAATTACCACAAAGCTCATTTAGCTTAGTGGTTACGACTTGCTACGCAAATAAATGTTACAAATACGCACGCTGAAGTTCGAATCGCATATAAACCAAACGTTGTTGGCGGGAGTTAAGCTGAGCATAATTTTTTTCACGCAATAAATTTTACTTAAAAATCAAGACTAGCCCCTGTAAATTGGTACATGAACAGAGTACTGGCCATCCTAAAAAAGAGAATGTCTCTATACTAATTCAGCGCCGATTTTCCCTGCCACCAACCTCCGGGCACCAATTTGAAATGAGAACAACGATTGGCTGCAATTTTGTGTGGGTTCAAAAGACTAAAGCGGGTTGAGCCGTGCATGACAGTGGTCGTAGTCATACATTAGCTATCGATTAAGCTAATATTTTCAAACATAAAGCAAGTAAAATGTTTGGAAAAGATTTCAAAATAAAAAAACTAAAAAGCCAATATTTGAAATTCTTCATTTTAGAGATGCTATCAAAAGAAATTTTTCTCATACTTGTTGATCGAAACAGAATAACCAGGTTCGCATAACAATTGATTCAAACAACTAATGATTTCAAAATTAGAGCTATTCAAATATCAAATATAATTGTCATCAATAGATAGAATACATTAAAATGAGAGGAACTACTCTCAAGTTTCAAAAATTGTAATATGATGTAAATATGTAAGGATTTTGCAAACAGCGAATACCCTAGTTTTAACGTAATGTCAAATTTGCAGTCATTTATGAAGAAATTTTCAAATGTTGTAAAAAAATGACTTAATTTTACAAAAATTTGCAAAGAGGTCTGAATATTTATGTCTCGTACAGTTCGCAGTTGGCCTTGTAGGGTGATTTTACCACACAAATCGTTTTCAAGGTGTACTTTGAACATTTTTCAATTAAACTAAGCAATCTCTGAGAAATGGTTAGGAAAATAACCCACATTGATAAATTAAGCGGAGCTCGACCGGAACGAACTCGGCCCATCGTTTGCAAATTTTTGCAAACTTAATTTTTATTTGCAAAATTTTGCAAATTTGACCTTGTGAAGAGATAATTTGCAAGTATTTACAAATTTGGCTTTATTGAGCAAAACTTTTGCAAATTTTTGCAAATTTGGCATTAGTTTTGAACTAGGGTAGGCATATTGATTGCAATTCAAGTACACAATTAAAAGATTTTGATCACGTTTTTTTACAATCAAAATGAAAACAAAATAATATTTCTCTGGAAAGCTTTGCCTTTTCTCTATACAGCAAAAAAAAACAGAATAGACTGAAAAATTATTATAACTATTAATTATTTGATTGCACTTGAACGCGTGTTTTTATGAAGCGCTTTTGTTCATTTAGTTTGAAAACCAAAAGCAGGAAAACAGCCAATTAGCAAAATAGCAGTTCTTCAATTGATTGTGCAATATCATCTCACAACAAGCAAAACAACGACCTCACATTAATCGAAAAATCACAATACGATTTCTGTTATCAAATAGGACAAATACGCGAAAAACTCAGTAGACAGAAAAAGCACAAATACAACTCTCAGACAAGCATTGATTGTATCTTATAGAGGAACTTCTTATACGTAATGATGCTAGAGAAGCTCAAATGTTGCAGAGCTGTCCAAAGTCTCTGACGCCATACGTTGTCGGTGATGCTAGAACATCATTAGACATCGGTTTAACTTTGATAAAAACAACCTGTACTTAACTTTCAGAGTAATTCAGTAATTAATCAGAAAGTTTTTGAGAAACAATTCAGTACTGAATCAGAGTCTGTTCATGTCACATTTGGCTCGGAAATTCTATGATTTAGACTCTGATTCAGACTTTAAATCAGAATCTGAATGAGATTCTGATTTTTCTCTGAACTAAGGTGAATTCATAACTATGTTCGTGAGCCAAGCCAAGTCTTACCATTGTTTTTTCTCTCAGGTCCTTAAAAAGACAAATTAATACAATACCTGTAGAAATTGAAGAAAATTATACAAAGGTTGTCGGAAACTTTCTCATGTCAAGTTAAATTGACTATTTGAGATTTGCCAGTATGCTCTGTGTGGTTTCAACCCTCCTCCTTTTTCATTCCAGTTTGGGGACCAGTGGCGGAGTTACTGAAATTAACTATAAGAAAACCGGTATAGCATGGTAAAAAACAAAGCTTGTAAAAATTTCCAAAACAAAAACAAGACAAAAATAAACATCAAAACAAGACAAAACTAGGTAGAAAACATCTTATAGATCAAAAATTGTCTGAAATAGCCCAAACAACTAGAGAAAACTGCAATATTTCACCACACCAATAAAATCTATTTTCAAAAATGATTAATCTATAAATTACAGCAATCGTTAGTATTTGTGAAGTAATTTTTGAAATATAAACAAAAAATTAGAATTTCACATTTTTGCATCTCAGCATTGACTCAGTTCCCGAGAAACTTCTCCGAAAAAGCTTCAGACCGACTTCTTAACGTTGCTCTGGGAAAGGGTTGCTCTTAACGTTAGGTCCATTGGGAATATATATCGATCGCCCCGAACCTTTACAACTAGGTGGGAACAAACTTCCCATCTAGCGTTAAAGGCTATTAAGATATAGAAGTTTACATAAACACCACGTCACCAGAATTTCCATGATTTATTGGAAAAAAATTGACGATTTATCTAAACCAATGGTTCAATTCGGAATCAAGAGGAATTAAATATCGGAAAAATGCTGTTACTGCTCTAAGAATGCTTTTGAAGTAATTCCCGAGATATTAACAAAAGTTTGAAATCAACAACGTTTTTTGTATACCATTATTAACTTAGTTCTCTAAAATTGCTCAGGAGAAGCTCGAGAATGTCTTCTAACGATGTTCTGAGCACCAGTTATGTCCATTGCAGCTCTTCCAAACTTGGGTTTAGGGTGATACATTGAAAGCAGTTCTGAGCCCCAAAAGTGTTCTGGGTTGAAATTTGTTTCCACAAAAAAAATGTTCCAAAGCGAACAATTGCAAAATACGTTTACTTAACGGTTAAATAATAGATGGATTATTTTTGTGTTTGCAGTGCCGGGAATGCTTTCTGATTATCATTCTGATTCAGAGCTAATTCAGAAATTCATTCTGAATTTTCTTCTGAATCAAAGAAATTCAGAGGGCATAGATTCTGCATTTTGCTCTGATTTAGAGAGGTTTCAGAATCAATACAGAAGCTATTCAGAAAACTTTCTGAATCAGTACCGAAGGATTACGTTATTCTGAAAATACTCTGATTCAGTTCTGATGCTGACTGAATTTAAGGTGCGGAAAATTTAATAATCACAACATCAAACTGATCACTGAACAGTTTTTATGCTCACATCAAACGAATTGTTCAAAAGAATTGAAAGAAAAAGTCAGGGAAACCATAACTCATTATTTTCCAAAAAATGGATAATCTGCTTTGAAAACATCGGAAGAGGTCAATATTAACCATTTATTCAAAGATCAAAACTTTTCAGCTGAAGGAAAAACGTTAAAAGCATATCAATAAAGATACTTCTAAGAAATTTTGTTTCAAATCAAGGCAGGAAGTCTGAAAAAAATTCAAAGTTTGCTTTCGAAGAAAACAACTGAAAAACTTCACCAGAAAAAATTTATGATCAAAAAACATATTTTTGCTTCCTCTGAATAATTTTGTCTTCATAATTCAATGATTAAATTGCGCCAAGAGTAAACAATGCTGGATCTGCTTGAATTCCATTTAGCCATCGAGATGTTGAGGGAATTATCCTGGCAACTGTTATCAAAATTATTCATTAATGGCTTACAATTCAACCCAGAGTTTGCAAAATGGTTAGGTATTCAGGTGCACTCTTAAAATCTCTCGTGTGAAATCACACGATTTTTTTCTCGTGTGATAAAAAGCAAACAATTTTTCATGTGATTGAATGTATGAAGAAATGAATCAATTTTTTTTAAAAAAAGAAAAAACAGATTTTTTCCTCGTCCCAATTTCCTTTAGAACAGAAGGCTGATCTGTCAACGATAATTTTATGCAATATTGGGCTCTTTTTAGTGATTAAAAACAAAGATAATAATTTAAAATGAAAAAAGGGGTAAAGTGGGCCACCTAAATTTATCTCGCAAAAAATTTGTTTCCAACGCTGATTTTGAGTGACTGACAACTCGACTTCGTAGAAAATCTCATATTTTAGCAACTTCAGTGTTTGTTTGCACAAAAAAGGTTCCATAGCTGGAGAAAATATGAGATTCTAACAAGTTACCGTGGATACTGTTTTGTGAGGTTTGTACATTTTTTCTTTGTATTTGTCAATTAAAAAAAGAGTCTGCTAAGCTCAAAGGAACATACGTTGGTTGTCTGGATGGGAACCTTATGCCGTGAATGACAAACACCCAAAAAAGACCGCATTAAAAAGGGTTTAAGAATTTTATGGATAAGGTGTTCAAAGTAGATGTAGCGCACTCACGAGTTATGGGCTCAAAAAGCTTCTTCAATATTGCAACCTTTGTGGGTCTTTGCAACCTCAAACCAAATTGACCATTAAAACTTAAAGCCCAATTTTGTTACCATCTTGACTTGATATCGACCAAACTCTGTGCTTTTAGAGCTTAGCTCAATCCACCCTCGATGCTGGAATTCGAAAAATGTAATATGTAGTAAAAAATGAATTTTTCTAAAGGAAAGAAAGGATGCAGATTGAAATTCAAGTAGACAAACATTATTCAGTTATCAATTTTTTTCACAATTAAAGCAAAAGCAGTATCAAATACTTTTCAACAATTCAAAGCAACAAGCGAAATAAACAAAAAATTTCTAGACAGTGATCGTTTGTCTATAATAGCTGATGGAAAATCTGCAAATTTTTGAAGTCCACTCTGACTTGGGAAAAACAATTTATAATCTTGTCATCTAAAAGGGCAGTCAAGAAGGATCATGAATTTATTGATTTCAAACAAAAAAACACAAGTACAACCTCCGGAAAAGATTATGCGACATCTATTGGAATAATTGTCTATTGAGAAAGAAAGGACGCTAAGAGAATGTTTGCAAGTTTCATTTAAAAACTCAAATAATGTATATCTATCTAAACTCATATGATCCCACAATTTGTGATAGTAATCATTAAAAAACGGGTCCCTGCGATTGAATTAAGAAAAAACTATTTAGTGCGCATTTATCAAAGAAAAACGAAATGTAGAAAAAATAACAAGGTCATCAACTAATTGAGACTCGGAACTCCAATCAAGAAACGGTTTTTGTGTAACATCTTTTTTAAACAAAAATAAGATTTGGAACAACCAATTTTTCAGCGAAAAAATTTCTCAATGTTTTATTTTTTTGTTAATTGAAGACTTCATCACTACAACAAAAATTGAAACAATTTCAGCAATTTATAACTTGAGTCAACAAACATCACCTGGATTGGTTCAAGAGTTGGAACGTATTAGCGTCAAGAACCAAAAAGATCGCATTTTTTCTCTGCGGTGGTCTGCAAAAGATGGATACTCAGCGATGAAAAAAAGTTTGGGCTTTATGAACCACTTAGCCAAATTATAATCATTTCCAGCGGAGTGAAAAATTACTTGTTAGTCAGGTCTATTTAAATCTTTAATTATGAAAATTCTATTTTGAAATAAAAGACAGGGAAAACCTCAATGTAATTCAGCGGGTGCCTCAAAAACAAGTCATTGAACACCTTCATCAACTAGATTAGTTCACAGTCATGACTTAAACTCTAAAAAACCGGAAAACTTTTTTTATTTATTTTTGTCATTTAAAGAGAGAGTCTGGTAAGCTCAAAGGAACATACGTTAGTTGTCTGGATTGGAAAATTATGCCGTGGTTGACAAACACCAAAACAGACCCCACTTAAAAGGAGTTAAAAAATTTATGGATAATGTGTTCAAAGTAGATGTAGCGCACTCAAGAGTTATTGGCTCAACATGCTTCTTCAATATTGCAACCTTTGTGGGTCTCTGCAACCTCAAACCAAATTGACCATTAAACCTTAAAGCTCAATTTTGTTACCATCTTGACTTGATCTCGACCAAACTCTGTGCTTTTAGAGCTTAGCTCGACCCACCCTCGATGCAGGAATTCCCAAAATGTATTATGAGGTAAAAAGTGAACTTTTCTAAAGGAACGAAAGGATGTGGATTGAAATTCAAGTAGACAAACATTATTCAGTTATCAATTTTTTTCACTATTAAAGCAAAAGCAGTATCAAAAACTTTTCAACAATTCAAAGCAACAAGCGAAATAAACAAAAAATTTCTAGACAGTGATCGTTTGTCTATAATAGCTGATGGAAAATCTGCAAATTTTTGAAGTCCACTCTGACTTGGGAAAAACAATTTATAATCTTGTCATCTAAAAGGGCAGTCAAGAAGGATCATGAATTTATTGATTTCAAACAAAAAAACACAAGTACAACCTCCGGAAAAGATTATGCGACATCTATTGGAATAATTGTCTATTGAGAAAGAAAGGACGCTAAGAGAATGTTTGCAAGTTTCATTTAAAAACTCAAATAATGTATATCTATCTAAACTCATATGATCCCACAATTTGTGATAGTAATCATTAAAAAACGGGTCCCTGCGATTGAATTAAGAAAAAACTATTTAGTGCGCATTTATCAAAGAAAAACGAAATGTAGAAAAAATAACAAGGTCATCAACTAATTGAGACTCGGAACTCCAATCAAGAAACGGTTTTTGTGTAACATCTTTTTTAAACAAAAATAAGATTTGGAACAACCAATTTTTCAGCGAAAAAATTTCTCAATGTTTTATTTTTTTGTTAATTGAAGACTTCATCACTTCAACAAAAATTGAAACAATTCAACAATTTATAACTTGAGTTACCAAACATCACTTGGATTGGTTCAAGAGTTGGTACGTATTAGCGTCAAGAACCAAAAAGATCGGATTTTTTCTCTGCGGTGGTCTTCAAAAGATGGATACTCAGCGATGAAAAAAAGTTTGGGCTTTATGAACCACTTAGCCAAATAAAAATCATTTCCAGCGGAGTGAAAAAATACTTGTTAGTCAGGTCTATTTAAATCTTCAATTATGAAAATTCTATATTGAAATAAAAAACAGGGATAACCTCAATGTAATTCAGCGGGTGCCTCAAAAACAAGTTATTGAACACCTTCATCAACTAGATTAGTTCACAGTCATGACTTAAACTCTAAAAAAACCGGAAAACTTTTTTTATTTATTTTTGTCATTTAAAGAGAGAGTCTGGTAAGCTCAAAGGAACATACGTTAGTTGTCTGGATTGGAAAATTATGCCGTGGTTGACAAACACCAAAACAGACCCCACTTAAAAGGAGTTAAAAAATTTATGGATAATGTGTTCAAAGTAGATGTAGCGCACTCAAGAGTTATTGGCTCAACATGCTTCTTCAATATTGCAAACTTTGTGGGTCTCTGCAACCTCAAACCAAATTGACCATTAAACCTTAAAGCTCAATTTTGTTACCATCTTGACTTGATATCGACCAAACTCTGTGCTTTTAGAGCTTAGCTCAATCCACCCTCGATGCTGGAATTCGAAAAATGTAATATGTAGTAAAAAATGAATTTTTCTAAAGGAAAGAAAGGATGCAGATTGAAATTCAAGTAGACAAACATTATTCAGTTATCAATTTTTTTCACAATTAAAGCAAAAGCAGTATCAAATACTTTTCAACAATTCAAAGCAACAAGCGAAATAAACAAAAAACTTTTAAACAGTGATCGTTTGTCTATAATAGCTGATGGAAAATCTGCAAAACTTCGAAGTCCACTCTGACTTGGGAAAAACAGTATATAATCTTGTCAATAAAAAGGGCAGTCAAGAAGGAACATGAATTTATTGATTTCAAACAAAATAACACAAGTACAACCTCCGGAAATGATTATGCGACATCTATTGGAATAATTGTCTATTGAGAAAGGAAGGACGCTAAGAGAATGTTTGCAAGTTTCATTTATAAACTCAAATAATGTATATCTATCTAAACTCATATGATCCCACAATTTGTGATAGTAATCATTAAAAAACGGGTCCCTGCGATTGAATTAAGAAAAAACTATTTAGTGCGCATTTATCAAAGAAAAACGAAATGTAGAAAAAATAACAAGGTCATCAACTAATTGAGACTCGGAACTCCAATCAAGAAACGGTTTTTGTGTAACATCTTTTTTAAACAAAAATAAGATTTGGAACAACCAATTTTTCAGCGAAAAAATTTCTCAATGTTTTATTTTTTTGTTAATTGAAGACTTCATCACTACAACAAAAATTGAAACAATTTCAGCAATTTATAACTTGAGTCAACAAACATCACCTGGATTGGTTCAAGAGTTGGAACGTATTAGCGTCAAGAACCAAAAAGATCGCATTTTTTCTCTGCGGTGGTCTTCAAAAGATGGATACTCAGCGATGAAAAAAAGTTTGGGCTTTATGAACCACTTAGCCAAATTATAATCATTTCCAGCGGAGTGAAAAATTACTCGTTAGTCAGGTCTATTTAAATCTTTAATTATGAAAATTCTATTTTGAAATAAAAGACAGGGAAAACCTCAATGTAATTCAGCGGGTGCCTCAAAAACAAGTCATTGAACACCTTCATCAACTAGATTAGTTCACAGTCATGACTTAAACTCTAAAAAACCGGAAAACTTTTTTTATTTATTTTTGTCATTTAAAGAGAGAGTCTGGTAAGCTCAAAGGAACATACGTTAGTTGTCTGGATTGGAAAATTATGCCGTTGTTGACAAACACCAAAACAGACCCCACTTAAAAGGAGTTAAAAAATTTATGGATAATGTGTTCAAAGTAGATGTAGCGCACTCAAGAGTTATTGGCTCAACATGCTTCTTCAATATTGCAACCTTTGTGGGTCTCTGCAACCTCAAACCAAATTGACCATTAAACCTTAAAGCTCAATTTTGTTACCATCTTGACTTGATCTCGACCAAACTCTGTGCTTTTAGAGCTTAGCTCGACCCACCCTCGATGCAGGAATTCCCAAAATGTATTATGAGGTAAAAAGTGAACTTTTCTAAAGGAACGAAAGGATGTGGATTGAAATTCAAGTAGACAAACATTATTCAGTTATCAATTTTTTTCACTATTAAAGCAAAAGCAGTATCAAAAACTTTTCAACAATTCAAAGCAACAAGCGAAATAAACAAAAAATTTCTAGACAGTGATTGTTTGTCTATAATAGCTGATGGAAAATCTGCAAATTTTTGAAGTCCACTCTGACTTGGGAAAAACAATTTATAATCTTGTCATCTAAAAGGGCAGTCAAGAAGGATCATGAATTTATTGATTTCAAACAAAAAAACACAAGTACAACCTCCGGAAAAGATTATGCGACATCTATTGGAATAATTGTCTATTGAGAAAGGAAGGACGCTAAGAGAATGTTTGCAAGTTTCATTTATAAACTCAAATAATGTATATCTATCTAAACTCATATGATCCCACAATTTGTGATAGTAATCATTAAAAAACGGGTCCCTGCGATTGAATTAAGAAAAAACTATTTAGTGCGCATTTATCAAAGAAAAACGAAATGTAGAAAAAATAACAAGGTCATCAAATAATTGAGACTCGGAACTCCAATCAAGAAACGGTTTTTGTGTAACATCTTTTTTAAACAAAAATAAGATTTGGAACAACCAATTTTTCAGCGAAAAAATTTCTCAATGTTTTATTTTTTTTGTTAATTGAAGACTTCATCACTTCAACAAAAATTGAAACAATTCAACAATTTATAACTTGAGTCACCAAAAATCACTTGGATTGGTTCAAGAGTTGGTACGTATTAGCGTCAAGAACCAAAAAGATCGGATTTTTTTCTCTGCGGTGGTCTTCAAAAGATGGATACTCAGCGATGAAAAAAAGTTTGGGCTTTATGAACCACTTAGCCAATTTATAATCATTTCCAGCGGAGTGAAAAGTTACTCGTTAGTCAGGTCTATTTAAATCTTTAATTATGAAAATTCTATTTTGAAATAAAAGACAGGGAAAACCTCAATGTAATTCAGCGGGTGCCTCAAAAACAAGTCATTGAACACCTTCATCAACTAGATTAGTTCACAGTCATGACTTAAACTCTAAAAAAACCGGAAAACTTTTTTTATTTATTTTTGTCATTTAAAGAGAGAGTCTGGTAAGCTCAAAGGAACATACGTTAGTTGTCTGGACTGGAAACTTATGCCGTGGTTGACAAATACACAAAAACAGACCCCATTTAAAAGGGTTTAAAAAATTTATGGATAATGTGTTCAAAGTAGATGTAGCGCACTCAAGAGCTATAGGCTCAACATGCTTCTTCAATATTGCAACCTTTGTGGGTCTCTGCAACCTCAAACCAAATTGACCATTAAACCTTAAAGCTCAATTTTATTACCATCTTGACTTGATCTCGACCAAACTCTGTGCTTTTAGAGCTTAGCTCAACCCACCCTCGATGCTGAAATTCCCAAATTGTATTATGTAGTAAAAAATGAACTTTTCTAAAGGAACGAAAGGATGTGGATTGAAATTCAAATAGACAAACATTATTCAGTTACAATTTTTTTCACTATTAAAGCAAAAGCAGTATCAAAAACTTTTCAACAATACAAAGCAACCAGCGGAATAAACAAAAAACTTTTAAACAGTGATCGCTTGTCTATAATAGCTGATGGAAAATCTGCAAAACTTCGAATTCCACTCTGACTTGGGAAAAACAGTTTATAATCTTGTCATCAAAAAGGGCAGTCAAGAAGGAACATGAATTTATTGATTTCAAACAAAATAACACAAGTACAACATCCGGAAAAGATTATGCGACATCGATTGGAATAATTGTCTATTGAGAAAGGAAGCACGCTAAGAGAACGTTTGCAAGCTTCATTTATAAACACAAATAATGCATATCTATCTAAACTCATATGATCCCACAATTTGTGATAGTAATCATTGAAAAACGGGTCCCTCTGATTGAATTTTAAAAATCTGTTAGTGCGCAGTTATCAAAGAAAGAGGAAAAGTAGAAAAAATAACAAGGTCATCAATTAATTGAGATCCGGAACTCCAATCAAGAAACGTTTTTTGCGTAACATCTTTTTTTTAACAAAGATATGATTTGGAACAACCAATTTTCAGCGAAAAAATTTCTCAATGTTTTATTTTTTTGTTAATTGAAGACTTCATCACTACAACAAAAATTGAAACAATTTCAGCAATTTATAACTTGAGTCAACAAACATCACCTAGATTGGTTCAAGAATTGGAACGTATTAGCGTCAAGAACCAAAAAGATCGCATTTTTTCTCTGCGGTGGTCTTCAAAAGATTGATACTCAGCGATGAAAAAAAGTTTGGGCTTTATGAACCACTTAGCCAAATTATAATCATTTCCAGCGGAGTGAAAAATTACTTGTTAGTCAGGTCTATTTAAATCTTTGATTATGAAAATTCTATTTTGAAATAAAAGACAGGGAAAACCTCAATGTAATTCAGCGGGTGCCTCAAAAACAAGTCATTGAACACCTTCATCAACTAGATTAGTTCACAGTCATGACTTAAACTCTAAAAAACCGGAAAACTTTTTTTATTTATTTTTGTCATTTAAAGAGAGAGTCTGGTAAGCTCAAAGGAACATACGTTAGTTGTCTGGATTGGAAAATTATGCCGTGGTTGACAAACACCAAAACAGACCCCACTTAAAAGGAGTTAAAAAATTTATGGATAATGTGTTCAAAGTAGATGTAGCGCAATCAAGAGTTATTGGCTCAACATGCTTCTTCAATACTGCAACCTTTGTGGGTCTCTGCAACCTCAAACCAAATTGACCATTAAACCTTAAAGCTCAATTTTGTTACCATCTTGACTTGATCTCGACCAAACTCTGTGCTTTTAGAGCTTAGCTCGACTCACCCTCGATGCAGGAATTCCCAAAATGTATTATGAGTTAAAAAGTGAACTTTTCTAAAGGAACGAAAGGATGTGGATTGAAATTCAAGTAGACAAACATTATTCAGTTATCAATTTTTTCCACTATTAAAGCAAAAGCAGTATCAAAAACTTTTCAACAATTCAAAGAAACAAGCGAAATAAACAAAAAAATTCTAGACAGAGATCGTTTGTCTATAATAGCTGATGGAAAATCTGCAATTTTTTGAAGTCCACTCTGACTTGGGAAAAACCATTTATAATCTTGTCATCTAAAAGGGCAGTCAAGAAGGATCATGAATTTATTGAT
Organism: Convolutriloba macropyga; assembly: GCF_964194025.1. Classification (NCBI taxonomy): domain Eukaryota; kingdom Metazoa; phylum Xenacoelomorpha; order Acoela; family Convolutidae; genus Convolutriloba; species Convolutriloba macropyga. The sequence goes on along the minus strand of NC_134478.1, from coordinate 3,761,921 downwards.
TTCAAACAAAAAAACACAAGTACAACCTCCGGAAAAGATTATGCGACATCGATTGGAATAATTGTCTATTGAGAAAAGGAAGGACGCTAAGAGAACGTTTGCAAGCTTCATTTACAATCTCAAATCATGCATATCTATCTAAACTCTTGTGATCCCACAATTTGTGATAGTAATCATTAAAAAACGGGTCCCTGCGATTGAATTAAAAAAACTATTTAGTGCGCAGTTAGGACCATCAGGTGAATCAATCTTTTTGATTTACAACCTACATACTACTGGTAGTCTGGAATATCAATTTGGTTCACTTTCAACAACGCTAAGACCCGATAAAGTTTCTCTATTTTTAAAAATACAAAAAGCGTAAAAGTCGAAATTTCGGTTTGAACAACGAATTTTTTCTAGGAAGATTAGGCCATTCATAATTTTGATGATACAACCTATGGTCTACTGGTAGTCTGGGATATCAGTCTCCTTCACTTTCAACAACTCTATGACCCGATAAAATTTCACTATTTTTAAAAATATAAAAATCGGAGAAGTTGAAATTTTCAAGTGCCATACTTATTTTTTTCTGGTATCGTTAAGCAAATTTTTCCTTTTTCAATACAACCTACATTGTACTGGTAGTCTGGGATATCAATTTGGTAGTATTTGATCCGATAATATTTCTCTTTTTTTAAAAATTTAATGAGCGAAAAAGTGGAGATTTCCAGCTTTCAGACCTATTTTTTCTAGGACCATTAGGAGATTTAATCTTTTTGGTTTACAACCTACATAATACTGGTAGTCTGGGATATCAATTTGGTAGTATTTGATCCGATAATATTTCTCTCTTTTTAAAAATTTAATGAGCGAAAAGGTGTAGATTTCCAATTTTCAGACCTATTTTTCTCTAGGACCATTAGGAGAATCATTGTTTTGGTTTGCAACCTGCATACAACTGGTAGTCTGGGATATCAATTTTGTTCACATTCAAAAGTTTTATGAAGCGATAATTTTTCTCTCTTTTTAAAAATAAAAACACCGAAAAAGTCGAAATTTCAACCTGAGAAACGAACTTAGGCCAATCATTCCAGGAACGATAGGCCAATCATTCTTTTGATGCCACAACGTACTTACTAATGACAGTCTTGGATATCAATTGCCTTCACTTTCAGCAACACAATGACCCGATAAAAGTTCAGTATTTTCTAAAATATAAAAAATGAAAAAGTCGAAATTTCCAAGTGTCATACATATTTATTGCTAGGATTATTAGGCAAAATTTTCTTTTTGCAATACAACCTACAAACTTCTGGTAGTCTGGAATATCAATTTGGTTCAATTTCAACAGCGCTAAGACCCGATAAAGTTTCGTTTTTAAAAAAAATGCAAAAAGCGAATGAGGTATCCTTGCTAAGTAAAGATAACTTCTATTCTAAGTTAAAACAGTATGGTATCTCTGATATTGAATGTAATCAAGCATTGAATGATTGGAAAGATATCGATTGTGAAACAATTAATGATGATCCAGAGTTATTTTTGAAAACAGCTGTGTTATTAATGCTAGATCTCTTTGAAAAATTTAAAGCATTATGTTAATGGTTATGTGGATTGAAATATACTAATATTAAACTTAAACATTATAAAGAAGAAACAGTAAATATATATGATACTATTCAAAGTGGTATTAGAGGTGGGTTATCATCAGTGTTGGGTAACTGTAAAGTTAATTATGATAAAAAACACACCATTCCTGGTTATGAATTTGAACAGAATTATATAACATTTTTCAATTATAATTCATAATACTCATCAGCAATGATAGAAGCATTGCCAAATGATGAAATAATACAATGTAAGGACTTAGTGTATAAGACTTTTAATGATCATGTGGGTTATATATATACTATTGATATTAGATATAATAAATTGCTACAACACAAAAGTTTTGAATTATTCATTCTTAACAGAAAAGTCAACATCAAAAATATATTTCAGTTTCACGAGTTTCAAATAAATAATATGCGCGAAATTTACACGACATAAGAAGTTAATGTTAAAACAAACAAGTAATATGATTATGTTATTGATGGTGAGATGTTGGATTGGTATTTGAATCGTTGGTTGAAGTTCGAAGATATTACTATAAAAGATGAATTTCAATATTATAAGAGTGCATGGTTAAGACCACATATAGATTTTAATATACAAAAACGTAATGAAGCTTAAGCTAGTGGTGATAAACTTGCTAATGTATTCTTTAAACTAAGGAATAATGCATTCCATGGTAAGGCAATAGAAGATGTTTAAAACAGACAAGATGTCGAAATAGTTATTGATTGTGATAGCTATAATAATTTAGCTGAGATCTTAGATTTTAAATTTTAGATAAAAAAATCCATTCAGTAATGGATTAGTGGCTATAAATAAGACAAGAGGAGAAATTAAGACAGATAATTTTTTATTATATAGGTTTTGTTATATTACAAAAAGTTAAAAGACTTATGTATCAGGCTGGATATGATTAATTCGAAAAACAGTTAGATTGTACTTATCATTATACTGATAATGATAGTATCTTTTTAATGTGCCAGATGATAGTAGTTTTGAATTGGAAATAAAAATAATGATGGACTATTGAGTAATGAGGAGATGGGTAAGATCAAGAATGAATTATCAGATGTTTATATTTGTATTAAAATTTGTATATTTGTATATTTGTATATATATTTGTTTATAATTTATATTAAAGACGGATGATTTCTAAAGGCAAAGGCATATTTCTTTAACACTGTGAAGGACAAATATAAAGAGTATTAGTAAAGCTACTATTAAGAAACAAATTACTAACGATGATTATAGAAATGCTATATCACTGTGTTACTAATAATAGTATTGACTGTGATAAACAGAATATGGAAACTGTTGAACAATATAAATTAGCCACTGATCCATTTGATGGAGGTAATGATCCATTTGATGGTATTAGATGATATAACGGTGAGTTTAAATTCTTTAATTAGATAAAATTTTAATAAATATCATTTATTTTACTGTCGTTTTTTTTTGTAAATTCATTATATGTTGATTTCATTATTTTTCTATCATATTCTCTAAAATTTGGTGAAATATGTCTATGAATTAAATAAATTGTATGATCAAGAAAATCATCTAAGTTATTTTTATTGTTTACTGCAAAATAGAACGTTTTTTGAAGTGGTGATTATCTTTATTATTGTACCTCATGTTGCTAATATTTGTTTGTCTATAAAAGCTGATGGAAAATCTGCAAAACTTCGAAGTCCACTCTGGCTTGGGAAAAACGGTATATAATCTTGTCATCAAAAAGTGCTGTCAATAAGGAACATGAATTTTTTGATTTGAAACAAAATAACACAAGTAAAGCCTCCGGACAAGATTATGCGACATCGATTGGAATAATTGTCTAATGAGAAAGGAAGAACGCTAAGAGAACGTTTGCAAGCTTCATTTACAATCTCAAATCTTGCATATCTATCTAAACTCATTTGATCCCACAATTTGTGATAGTAATCATTAAAAAACGGGTCCCTGCGATTGAATTAAAAAAAACTGTTTAGTGCGCAGTTAGGACCATAATGTGAACCAATCTTTTTGATTTACAACCTACATACTACTGGTAGTCTGGAATATCAATTTGGTTCACTTTCAACAACGCTAAGACCCGATAAATCTTCTCTTTTTTTAAAAATACAAAAAGCGTAAAAGTCGAAATTTTGATTTGAAAAACGAATTTTTTCTAGGAAGATTAGGCCAATCATAATTTTGATGATACAACCTAGAGTCTACTGGTAGTCTGGGATATCAGTGTCCTTCACTTTCAACAACTCAATGACCCGATAGAAGTTCACTATTTTTAAAAATATAAAAATCGGAAAAGTTGAAATTTTCAAGTGCCATACTTATTTTTTTCTGGTATCGTTAAGCAAATTTTTCCTTTTTCAATACAACCTACATTGTACTGGTAGTCTGGGATATCAATTTGGTAGTATTTGATCCGATAATATTTCTCTTTTTTTAAAAATTTAATGTGCGAAAAATTGGAGATTTCCAGCTTTCAGACCTTTTTTTTCTAGGACCATTAGGATTAGGAGAATTAATCTTTTTGGTTTACAACCTACATAATACTGGTAGTCTGGGATATCACATTGGTAGTCTGTGATCCGATAAATTTTCTCTCTTTTTAAAAATTTAATGAGCGAAAAGGTGGAGATTTCCAATTTTCAGACCTATTTTTCTCTAGGACCATTAGGTGAATCATTGTTTTGGTTTGTGTTACGTAGTAAATGAAAGAATATTAACCAATCAGAATTGAGTATTTAGATTTGAATTTAGATGCGTGTAAAACGTTCTAATATACATAGAAAGTTCCGAGAAAGTTCATTTAACCTAATTTTAAATAAATATAACCATGATATGTATCGATTAAGCTGGTTTTCAGCTTAATATTTTTAGGTTTTCTAGACAATTGCCGATTGAATACGAGCTGATTTGACGTCAATAACATCAGACAAAAAACCAGTAAAAGAGCATCGAAAAAACCTTGCCGTCTAAGCTTTCACTAGTTGCTATGATCATCGCTAATACAGACACGTTGCTTATATGTTGTTGCTATAATGCTTTATATACTAAGATAAAACGTCTTTGAATTTACATTCGAACTTCTGTTATTTCGTCAGAGTTTACATGGTACCGCTCCCGGTTTAATAAATAGAAGAGCAATGGCCCTATTATGAACATCAGAAAGTGGACCAAATATGACTGATCGGTTCTCGACCCCAACTAAACTGACATCAAATATATCCGTCTCACGCAATTGTCAAGACTTTCTTTACCAATCCATTTATCAATCGCCTGAAACTACAGTGAGCCAAACTGAACAGTTACAAGAAAATCTATCTGAAAACACGTCGTATTTCGCCAATAACAGTGACGTCATAAACAAAGGTGTTGGCCACAGCGCATGGGACGCATCGACTGTGCAACACGAATTGGAACATAATAGATATCGATGAAAATGACGCAAAAGACAGCAACGTCAACCTTTTTCACGACATTATAGAAGATCGAAGCTGTGAAGTGGAACAACAATTTATAAGTTCTTTACCGAAAGGACCTAATTGTCGTTGTTGGTAAAAGATTGTGCAAACGATTGACAGTGCTGACTGGCCTTGACACAGGGAACAAAAGACGGAGGAACAATCCGACGGGTAAAGTCAAGTAGCAGCGAACTGTAAGACAGAACTAAATGACTACACTAATTTACTATTTGCGCTGAAAAAAATTTGAATTTAGACGGCAGGAAACCCAACCCCCAACCTTTTAATCTTCGATATTGCATGGGGTAGTAAAATTAAACCATATCTTGAAAAAAATTAGTAAAAGATCATCATTAACGCCCCGCAAACAAAATTTTGTGACGAAAAACATCGATTTTGAAAATTTTCGGTAGATTTACCAAAAATTAGAAAAAAATAGATAGTCGGTTCGTATATCAAAAATAGCTTCTGATATAGAGAAAGTTGATAGAAAATAATGCTAAATTGTTCAATTTTGAAAATTTTTGGTCAATTTTAAGGCAATTCCGAAAATTTTAGAAAATCAATAACGAATATTGATAAACCGTGTTTTCGAGATTAAATCCGACCCGTTTACTGGATTACCGTTCCGTAATCAAGAATTTGCGAAAAAATTGACCAAAACATTAAAAAAAAATTGGACAAAAGCATTAAAATTTTGACAAATTTGTCAAAAAAAATGAATTTTCCAGCAAGAAGGTTCGTAAATTGATTGAAACTCAATTAACACAAAAAAAGTTGTGAAAATATTCACAAACTCCGGCCTGCAAAAAAAAATATCGAATTCCCATGATTTTTCTTGTCGATCGTTTATGAACCGTTTTGCCCGCGTCCTTTTTCGTCCTTTCGCTCTTCAGTTTTCCTTGTTACATTTTTTTTCAACAACGTCATTCTCCCAAACTTCGTTTTTCGTTTTCTTCGCTTTTTTTCCGATTTTCGATGTATTATGTCATATGTGATGAAGTATGTTGTTGTTTTTGCTGTAGTATGTTGAGTATGCTAGTATGCTGGTTTGTTGTTTAGGTCTTATAGCTTTCTAGGGTGTGACTCAAGTTTGTTCTCGAGTTACGGCTGGATTGTCCTTTGACTTTTCAACTTTACTAATTTACTAGCCCTTCTGTTGTAGTATATTGATTTTGCTGCTGTATGTTTGTGTGTACCTGTACGATGGATAGTTGGTTTGGTCCTGTTGCCTTCTAGGATGTGACTTAAGTTTATTCTCGAGTTACGGCTGGATTGTTTCTCGACTTTTCCAACTATCTTAATCTACAAACACACTATTGTAGTTTATTCAATTTTGCTGTAGTTTGTTTAATAACGTTAGTATGCTGATTGTTTGTTACGGTTTGGGTTTTGCTAGGTTGTGACTTAAGTTTATTCTGGAGTTACGGCTAGTAATTTTCTCGACCTTTTCATCCTTTTAGTGTACTACTTAATTGTCGTAAATTAGTTTGCCATTAAATTTGTCGTTATAGCCCCATAATGAAATATATTAGATTGTCTTGCAGTAGCTTCTCTCCTTCTTCCTAGGGTGTGACTTAAGTTTGTTCTGGAGTTACGGCTAGTTTGGTCTGTTGAGTTTTTGCTGTGGTTTGCTAACATAGTTCTTTCCAACCTCATTTCCCGCCCGTTCTTTCCCACCGTCCCGTTTCGTTGCGTAGCGCGTTTTACACCCGCTTTCCCGCACGTCCCGTTTCCGTTCCGTCGCGCACTGCTTGCTCGACTTCTCGTCTGTTCCGTTCCCGTTGCGTCGCGCGTTCCTCGCTCGACTTCCCGTGTTTCCTTTGTCTCCCTCTGCGTAGAGTGCATAGCGTTCAGCGCTCCACTTCTGTTTTTGTCGGGCACTGGGTGCTCGACGACATTTTCTGCTCTTTGGGCGGTTTGTTTTACAGACTGTCTACAGTGTGCTGTGTTTGGTGTCTTTTGCGTTGGGTTTAATTTGCGTGGGTTTCATTTGTTTGGAGTGTGCTTATAAAAGATAACCGTGTGCAGTGGTAGTTTTGCTGGTATTTGGAAATAATAACATCATGATGTGTAATAGTCTTGATCAAAAGTCAAAAAGTTGTACGCTGCCAGGTCAAAGCGTGAGGCTGAATTGCATGCTGTACATGAAGATATCCTTCATTGTATAAATAGTCAAAGTAGGCGAGTGAAAGTTGAACGCCTAGTAACAAAGTGCAACAAAGCATTTATGACCGTTGTAGACAATAATGAGGACCTGATTGCATTTGCTGGAAAAACGGAGGATCCAAGTGCACTTGTTCCTTCACTAGAGTCTTACTTAGAGGCAATGACAACCAAGAACGACAAGATCCTCACTTCAGCACGAAACTTCATCAAATCTGCTGATGATAAAGTGAGTGAGTTTCAGGAACCGAGGGCTTCCATTCGTTCTAGACTTCCCTCCTTGATGACCTCGTCAAAAACATCTAGTCAGCGTAAACATGATAACGTAATTGCTAAAATGAAACGCGAAGAAATTGAAAAACAGAATGAGGCAGCCATTCGCCTTGCTAAACAGAAAAAACAAATGGAATTGGATGAACTGGAGGAAAACAACAGGAAACGGTTGGCTGAGGCAACTCTGCAAGAATTTGAATTGTTGGACGCTGTTTCTAAAGGTAGCCAATCTGAAACCACCGCAAGTGCTAAGAGCTCAATGAGAAGTGAAAAGACTGTCCAGGATTGGATCAACACCTCACTTGCCTTAAGTTTTAACAACGAGAAAACTAGTGAACCAGAGGTTACGAAAGAGCCTCCAGAATGCCCTAGCCACAATAACGGCGAAGCAATGGAAGATCACAACACTGACATTTCAAGGCATTCTATTCCAAAAAATTGACGAGGCAATGACATTTTAAGCAATGAGACCTTACAGCAACTCGATCCTTATTATACTCCACCTGAAAACTTTTTGGCTGCTGCTGACACACAGGCGTTGTACCAGGCGCACCTAAGGGAGCAAATGGATCAAACAGGCCAGCAAGGCGTAACGCTTCCAGCCATAACTGACCAAGGAACCGCGGATAGTCAGCCACCTTCTGTACACGCCCCAGGGGCTTCTTCACCGCCCATTCAACAGCCCATTCCACCACAGACGTTCGCACCACAAGAAAATCAAAATAATGCATTCGAGTTTTTTCCGCACGCACTATCCAGGGGACCTGAAACATCAAGTCTGCCGAAGAATAATTTAGCCCAGCGAATATGCTCCCGACAACAAATTAATTGTGTCCCCCGAGCACCAAACGCCACTCTTCCTCCTTTTCCGACAACAAATCATCCAGCCCCCGCAATAAACGGTCCCTTGCACCCAAGCGCCCCACCAAGTCCAAACACTCAACAGCACAACACCGAACCCGCTCATCCTAATGACCTTCCCATTCCGAACCCAGTCTTCGCACCTAACCTCACTGCTCCCATCCCACACGCCCCTTTGATTAACCAGCCTCTCGTCAACAACAATTTTCAGCATAGTAATAACCGAGTACACAAAGTTGTACGTTCTGTTGCTCCTCCTTTCCCAAATATGCCCAATATCCCTCTCGGCCAAAGTTTTGTGCCAAATATGAGTCATTGGCGTTTTCCGCAGCACAGACCGTCATTAGTCAACCAAGACATTACTACCGTAAATAATCTTGCTCCAAATGTACAGGCACACATCGCATCATCAGTTACCAATTTTCCACAACAAATATATTCGAATTCACCCCTTTTGATTGATATGCAATCACCATCCGGCACACATCAGGAAAACCCGATTGCAACTACAAGTAATATTGTACCTGGTCTGGCCACTCCGGTTTTTCAGCCAACATACCCTTATGTTGGGCCCACTCCGTTGAGTTGAAGTGGTCCGCAGGTGTCTGCACCTGCTCCTCCGATACCTGACAATGCGTCATTGATTAGGGAACTAGCTGATGCGATAACAAGTAAGAAAAACGACCCTTTGCCTGATTGGAAACTTGCTGAGTTTAATGGCGACCCATTAAAGTGGCATGAGTGGTATGGTCAATTCAAAAGCGCGATTGACTCGCAGTCGCTCAATGATGACGTTAAATTGACGAACCTTAAAACACTGGTCACCGGTAAAGCAAAGATTGCAATCGCCGAGTTTGCTTACTGTGGTTTAATGTACAAGGATGCACTAAGGACTTTAGAACGTAAATTTGGCCAGCCACAGGCAGTCGTAAGTGCACACTTGGATAAACTAAGCAACTTTCCGCCTCTTAAAAAACACAATAGTGATAACATCATAAACTATTCTGCAGCAATATCCAGCCTCGTTGGGTTTCCAAGTCACTATCATATGATGCTGACTTGAAGAGCGCTTCCCTACTTAAACAAGCAGTACAAAAGTTACCACCAAACATGAAAGAGTCATGGTCGCTCTTTACAGTTAAGAAGCACTGGGTTAAGCCTACCCTCCTTGACTTTAACGACTGGCTTAAAGAAAAGGCTGAGGCCCACGATCTTATGAAACAAAGCGCAACCAAGGCAAGGCCTGAAGATAACAGCACTTCAGTAACCAAGACCAAAACAGCGTCAAAACTGTTTGCATCAAATTCGCAACAAAGGGAAACAAAGAAGCAAATGCCATCTGCTTCCACAAACACTTTCTGTCGATGCATTGTATGCAAAGGTAACCACCGGCTATGGGAGTGTCGAGTTTTCAAGGAAAAGACTCCAACCCAGAGAGCTAAGTTGGTGGCGGATAATAAACTTTGCTTTTCGTGCTTACGTGATAAGCACACATTCCGCCAGTGTCCTCAAGCTAGAAAGTGCCGAGCAGAGGGGTGCAATAGTTCGCATAACACACTATTGCATGGAGCAGATAGGGTTTTCCCAACAAAACAGTCAACAAATCCCAATACTATCCAGTCTTCTGGCAACACAGTTCAAAGTAAAGCAACTACTAGTCAACAGCCGTCTAATAGGACCACAACAATGTCATCTGTTACTGATGTAAAGGGCCTCCTTCAGGTAACGGAATTGCAGTTGGTCAATTCGTCCGGTTTAGATACCAAGGCTTTAGTTTTGTGTGATACCGCCTGCAGTAACTCTTGGGTGGCCGGTAGTCTCGCAGATAGACTCGGTTTGTACGGTAAAGCACTAAAGCTAACAGTCAAGGGTATTAATACCGAAGAAATAGTTGACACTAGGATTGTTGAAGTTACTGTTAAACCAAGAGAACATCAAGATTTCGAACCATTTACCAACAACCCTTTCGTTAAGGAGAGTCTGAACGTCGGCTCAGATATAATTAATGTACAGGCCCTGCAAGAGACTTACCCACACTTAGCAGTTCTTGATCCCGTGACATATTCCTATAAAGACATTGAGATGATACTCGGACAAGATCCGCCCGTTAGAATACTTCTCTGCCAATGAGAAGCGTTCACCCGTTGCCGTACGCTTACCCATAGGTTGGGTCTTAAGCGGTCCGTTACCATCAAGTTCGTGTTTAACCTCAATGTGCTTTAAAGTGAATATCGAACAGGACAATGAGTTAGCAAGTCAAGTAAAATCATGGTACGACATTGAATCATTCAGAGCAAACAAGCAGGTAGACTCAAGATCTGCAGCAGACGCAAGGGCTCAAGAAATTCTTGATAGTACCACTATACACAATGGCCTGAGATACGATGTCGGAATGCTGTGGGCAGCAGACAACATCCAGCTCCCAAATAATTACTTCTCCTCCCTTGTGCAACTAAAATCGCTCGAAAAACGTTTGGCCAAGGATGAAGACCTCAGAGAGAAGTATACTAGTACCATCAAAGAAGACCTAAATGAGGGGTATGTAATTGAGGTTCCGGACGCTCACAAGGTCGAGAGCCGGTCCGATAAAGAGTGGTACCTACCCCACCATCCGGTTTTAAACCCGAACAAACCGGGTAAGGTGCGTAGGGTGCTCAATGGAGCAGCAACATTCCATGGCGCCTCACTGAATAAATCTTTGCTCACTGGCCCTGATCTGCTCCAAAACCTTATTTACGTACTTCTTCGCTTCCGACAGCATCCATATGCCGTCTCTGCCGACATCGAGGGAATGTTTCTACAGGGTGGCGTATTACCATCAGATCAACCATCACTTCGCTTTCTGTGGCGGGAGGACCCCACAACTAACGTTGTAGTGTATCAATATACGCGCCACATATTCGGGGCTAAAGATTCGCCCACATGCGCCAACTATGCATTACAACGCACTGCGAGAGACAATGCCAAGTTTTATCCCGAAGCTGCAAACGCCGTCCTTGAAAACTTCTACATGGACGATTACCTTGACTCAGTGGAGTCTCCTGAGAAAGCCATAAATAGATCGAAGGAATTGGTACATCTTCTCCATCTCGGTGGGTTCAAGCTTACCAAATTTGTAAGCAATGTGCCAAATCTGGCTGATCGAATTGATGGCTCTCCTCAATCTACTGAGCCCAAGGTTATTGTTTTGTAACAGGAGCATTCATCGCATGTGCTAGGGTTAAAGTGGGATCACACTAATGACACTTTAGTTGTGAGTTGGGGTACAAGCTACGCTATCACCAAGTCCCTCACGCAACGCTTAGTCCTAAGTCTTGTCTCGAAAGTCATTGACCCCATTGGTAACGTCGCACCGTTTACCGTCGGTGCGCGACTGCTCTTAAAAGACATCTGGCGTGTCACAGGACAACAATGGGATGACGAGCTCCCACAGGACATGGTTCAAAGATTTTTGGTTTGGAGTGCGGACTTAACAAAGCTTGAAAACATCAAAACTTCCCAAAGTTACTTTAGTGGACCCTTTGATAATATAGAATTGCATATTTTCGGTGACAGTTCGCAGGATATTTTCAGTGCGGTCGCATTCTTGCGAGCCCGTGTAAAAACACCTACGGGCGAAGAAAAAAACACAGCTTGCGTTTGTTTTAGGGAAAGCGCGCGTGACGCAAATGAAAGTAATGACTGTCCCAAAACTCGAATTACAAGCAGCTCTACTTGCCGCTCGACTGAAAAGGGAAATTACACAAGCACTTACAGTATCTGTCAACCAAGTATTCATGTGGACAGACAGCACGACCGTTCACCAATGGATTAACTCTAATGAAAAGCAACCAATCTTTGTTGCAAACCGTGTTTCCGAAATTTTGGAGTATACCAGCGTTGACCAATGGAACCACGTCCCAACTAAGGATAATCCAGTTGATGCCGGCACGCGTGGAATGTCCGCTGAGGTTTTGCAATTAAGCCGTTGGGTCAATGGTCCACATTTCTTAAAAAACTCAAGTTTCCCTTTCGTGCCGAACAAAGACGTCATTAATAACATCAAACTTGGCGTCAACCAAGCAGTCATTATAGCAGACACTGTTTCTCTCGCTACATCTCTTTAAAAACAGACAGCTCCCGTTCCGTCGTTATTCCCAATTGATAAGTTTAGTTCTTATCAAAAGTACTTGCGCATTGCCGCATACGTTCTCCGGCTTTTGCCAAAACATGCCGGCTACCGTAACCCCGATGGTAGCATTACCGACCCTACTGAGCTTGACGAAGCCGAGCGTCATCTACAGTACTTGGTGCAAGGAGAGTCTTTTGAAGCCGAAAGAAAAGATCTTCTTGGCAAAAAATTCGTTAAACGGAGTAGCCGAATTGCTCCACATTCACCGTTTATTAGTCCAAATGGGCTAATCCGTTCCTCGGGCCGCATCAAGCGGTTAATCGAAGTTGGGTTTAATGTAAAGTACCCAATCATCCTAGATGCACGTCATCCGTTTGAAAAATTGTTCCTTGAACACACGCACGTAAAGCATTATCATCAAGGCGTTGAATACCTAAGATCAATTGTGCAGGAACACTACACAGTACTGAAACTAAGATCATCCTTGCGTTCCATCAAAGCTTACTGCCTGAGATGCCGAGAATTCCAAGCTGTAATTATGCAACCAATCATGTCTGACTTACCTAAGGAGAGACTCGCCTACCAGTCACCTCCCTTCACTAACACTGGCGTTGACTACTTTGGGCCATTCTATGTTACTGTCCGCCGTACTACTGAGAAAAGGTGGGGCTTCCTCTTCACCTGTCTCACTACTCGCGCTATCCATGTCGAGATAGTTACATCCATGGACACCAGTTCTTGTGTTATGGGAGTTGAGCGGTTTGTGTCCCGTAGGGGTACACCTGCCATGATTTGGTCAGACAATGGCACTAACTTTGTTGGAGCGGAGAAAGAACTCCGAGAAAGTATTGAAAAGTGGAACGTTGTCAACATTGCAGCTGAGCTCGCTCACAAAGGTATAAAGTGGAGGTTCAATCCACCCAGCGCACCACATCAATGGGGTATCTGGGAGAGGTTGGTACGCAGCTTCAAACGAGTGTTGTGTACTATTCTTGGCACGCGTCGCCTCACGGATGAGGTACTGCGTACTACCTTTTGTCTCGTGGAAACTGCTCTCAATTCGCGTCCTTTAACACCCGTAAGCGCCGATCCGTGCGATTTGAACGCTTTAACGCCCAACCACTTTCTTTTAGGAGAACACTCTGTCGGTATTCCGTCTGTTGTCGGCATTAATGAGCTCGACCATCGTAAACGTTACGCCCGTGCGCAGTCGTACGCTAATGCGATCTGGTCCCGTTGGATCAAAGAGTACGTACCCACGCTGAACCGACGCTCTAAGTGGCAGACGCCTGCCGAGCAACACCTTAAGACCAGTGACTTGGTTTGGATAGTTGAGGAAACCAACCCTAGGGGTTGCTACCCAACCGCTCGGATTGTGGAACTCCGTTACGGCTCCGATAGCGTCGCGCGCTCCGCCGTTTTACGTACGTCGACCGGTTCACTCGTCTGTCCGCTTGTAAAACTTGTACCAGTTTTCCCAACATCTTCTTCCGGGCTGGAGGATGTTACGTAGTAAATGAAAGAATATTAACCAATCAGAATTGAGTATTTAGATTTGAATTTAAATGCGTGTAAAACGTTCTAATATACATAGAAAGTTCCGAAAAAGTTCATTTAACCTAATTTTAAGTAAATATAATCATGATATGTATCGAATAAGCTGGTTTTCGGCTTAATTTTTTTAGGTTTTCTAGACAATTGCCGATTGAATACGAACTGATTTGACGTCAATAACATCAGACAATAAACCAGTATAAGAGCATCGAAAAAACCTTGCCGTCTAAGCTTTCACTAGTTGCTATGATCATCGCTAATACAGACACGTTGCTTATATGTTGTTGCTATAATGCTTTATATACTAAGATAAAACGTCTTTGAATTTACATTCGAACTTCTGTTATTTCGTCAGAGTTTACAGTTTGCAACCTGCATACACCTGGTAGTCTGGGATATCAATTTTGTTCACATTCAAAAGTTTTATGAAGCAATAAAATTTCTCTCTTTTTAAAAATAAAAACACCGAAAAAGTCGAAATTTCAACCTGAGAAACGAACTTTATTCCAGGAACGATAGGCCAATCATTCTTTTGATGTCACAACGTACTTACTAATGACAGTCTGGGATATCAATTTCCTTCACTTTCAGCAACTCAATGACCCGATAAAAGTTCACTATTTTTTAAAATATAAAAAATGAAAAAGTCGAAATTTCCAAGTGTCATACATATTTATTGCTAGGATTATTAGGCAAAATTTTCTTTTTGCAATACAACCTACAAACTTCTGGTAGTCTGGAATATCAATTTGGTTCAATTTCAACAGCGCTAAGACCCGATAAAGTTTCGCTTTTTTAAAAAATGCAAAAAGCGAATGAGGTATCCTTGCTAAGTAAAGATAACTTCTATTCTAAGTTAAAACAGGATGGTATCTCTGATATTGAATGTAATCAAGCATTGAATGATTGGAAAGATATCGATTGTGAAACCATTAATGATGATCCAGAGTTATTTTTGAAAACAGCTGTGTTATTAATGCTAGATCTCTTTGAAAAATTTAAAGCATTATGTTAATGGTTATGTGGATTGAAATATACTAATATTAAACCTAAACATTATAAAGAAGAAACAGTAAATATATATGATACTATTCAAAGTGGTATCAGAGGTGGGTTATCATCAGTGTTGGGTAACTGTAAAGTTAATTATGATAAAAAACACACCATTCCTGGTTATGAATTTGAACAGAATTATATAACATTTTTCAATTATAATTCATAATACTCATCAGCAATGATAGAAGCATTGCCAAATGATGAAATAATACAATGTATAAAAATTTTAATGATCATGTGGGTTATATATACACTATTGATATTAGATATAATAAATTGCTACAACACAAAAGTTTTGAAATATTCATTCTTAACAGAAAAGTCAACATCAAAAATATATTTCAATTTCACGAGTTTCAAATAAATAATATGCGCGAAATTTACACGACATAAGAAGTTAATGTTAAAACAAACAAGTAATATGATTATGTTATTGATGGTGAGATGTTGGATTGGTATTTGAATCGTTGGTTGAAGTTCGAAGATATTACTATAAAAGATGAATTTCAATATTATAAGAGTGCATGGTTAAGACCACATATAGATTTTAATATACAAAAACGTAATGAAGCTTAAGCTAGTGGCGATAAACCTGCTAATGTATTCTTTAAACTAAGGAATAATGCATTCCATGGTAAGGCAATAGAAAATGTTTATAACAGACAAGATGTCGAAATAGTTATTGATTGTGATAGCTATAATAATTTAGCTGAGATCTTAGATTTTAAATTTTAGATTAAAATATCCATTCAGTAATGGATTAGTGGCTATACAAAAGACTAGAGGTGAAATTAAGACAGATCAATTTTATTATATAGGTTTTGTTATATTACAAAAAGTTAATCAACTTATGTATCAGGCTGGATATGATTAATTCGAAAAATATTTAGATTGTACTTATCATTATACTGATAATGATAGTATCTTTATAATGTGCCAGATGATAGTAGTTTTGAATTGGAAATAAAAATAATGATGGACTATTGAGTAATGAGGAGATGGGTAAGATCAAGAATGAGTTGTCAAATGTTTATATTTGTATTAAAATTTGTATATTTGTATATTTGTATATATATTTGTTTATAATTTATATTAAAGACGGATGTTTTCTAAAGGCAAAGGCATATTTCTTTAACACTGTGAAGGAAAAATATAAAGAGTATTTGTAAAGCTACTATTAAGAAACAAATTACTAACGATGATTATAAAAATGCTATATCACTGTGTTACTAATAATAGTATTGACTGTGATAAACAGAATATAGAAACTGTTGAACAATATAAATTAGCCATTGATCCATTTGATGGAGGTAATGATCCATTTGATGGTATTAGACGATATGACGTTGAGCTTAAATTCTTTAATTAGATAAAATTTTAATAAATATCATTTATTTTACAGTCGTTTTTTTGTAAATTCATTATATGTTGATTTCATTATTTTTCTATAATATTCTCTAAAATTTGGTGAAATATGTCTATGAATTAAATCAATTGTATGATCAAGAAAAACATCTAAGTTATTTTATTGTTTACTACAAAATAGAACGTTTTTTGAAGTGGTGATTATCTTTATTATTGTACTTCATGTTGCTAATATTTTTATATTTCTTATTTAATAAATTTAAAATCATCTAGAAAATCATCTGAGATAGCATATTGTTTAGTACAAAATAGAACAATTTCTAAAGTGGTGATGGTCTTTATTAGTGTACTCATGATGATACTAAAATTATGTTTTTTATTTAGTAAAT